>NW_004797278.1:807618-808641 GCF_000002075.1 Aplysia californica | reverse complement strand
TTTTGGGGGAGGGGGTGGAGGGGGGGGGTTGTATTCCTGTTTGCTTTTCACACCACTGATTCTTGGGTAGGTTTGATCAAATACCTAGTCTTCGAAGAGGTCAAAGCCCGTCTTGGGTGTCTCGCGTGCATGGCGTTTGCGTTTAGGTCCCTTATCAGTGGGAAGTCGAAGAAAAGTTTGCCTGTTTTGCATTGACCTCTACAACCAAAGCAAGAAAATGAGTTTGTCTGGATAAGTTTGAAAGTCACCTCGACTGCTGCTTTGAACTGCAGAAAGGCTAACATGATAATATGCCACCTAGGATATATTATACGAACATTCGTGAGATAAGATGAATCTATGCGCTTGGTTTTGTTTTTTGTTGTTGTTTTTGTTTTGTTTCTGTTTTGTTTGTTTTTTAGTCTACGAATCTCCCTTCTGCCATCCAAGAAACAAGCTACAGCTGACCAGAATCACTTATTCCTCTTTGGGGCATTTTCTGTAAAGGCATACTCCTTTAGAGTATGATTCCCTCCTGGTTCCCTTGGACACCGACAAACTAGTGAGTTGAATGAAGACATCAGCCTCTGCCGTGATGTTATGATAGCAGGCGAACGTAATCTCAAATTTGCTTGACGTTCTTCTTTTTTAAGCAGCTCAACTCGTGAAAATGGTCACAATGCGTCTTCAGACAGATTTGTTCTCCGTTCCTATGACATGTTGGATTACATAGGCTCTGTCCTTGTTGTCGCCCTTGGCCTCGTCTGCCAGCATTGATCCCCTTCACTGCTGTTTTTCTATTGTCTTGTCCATATATATACTTATACCCAAAGACTTTCCCTTGTAGTTCACTGGTCTTTTTGAAGATGTTTTGTGATCTCCATGTTTGTTTGAATACCGTTCTTCTAGTGATATTCTTGAGAAATCAAAGAATATTCATCCAACGTCGCAAGGAAAATTATTCTGTGCCTTACTGTGGAGCAATAAAAGTTAACGTGAACAAATAATTTGTACCCTAAAAATGTACTTATTTAGGCTGAACCC
>NW_004797278.1:805149-807518 GCF_000002075.1 Aplysia californica | reverse complement strand
TTTGCTACTGTCATGTAACACCTCTAATCTTCAGCACTTATATGACCTAATTGGGTTGCAAGTGCCGTAAAACTTTACTAAAACAAGAAGTCTTATATTACACTCAGTAGTAGAAATGCGTATGCATTTTCTTTTTCATCTAACTCAAACCTGTGGTTCTAAATATGCGAATTCATATATAGTGAAAAGGGAGTTGATTTTATCTGCTGAGTAAAATATGTGATCCCATTATTAAGGAAAAGTGTCTCTTGCACTAAGACTGAATAAGCTGGAGGGGAAGGGGGGTTGTATTCCTGTTTGCTTTTCACACCACTGATTCTTGGGTAGGTTGGATCAAATACCTAGTCTTCGAAGAGGTCAAAGCCCGTCTTGGGTGTCTCGCGTGCATGGCGTTTACGTTTAGGTCCCTTATCAGTGGGAAGTCGAAGAAAAGTTTGCCTGTTTTGCATTGACCTCTACAACCAAAGCAAGAAAATGAGTTTGTCTGGATAAGTTTGAAAGTCACCTCGACTGCTGCTTTGAACTGCAGAAAGGCTAACATGATAATATGCCACCTAGGATATATTATACGAACATTCGTGAGATAAGATGAATCTATGCGCTTGGTTTTGTTTTTTGTTGTTGTTTTTGTTTTGTTTCTGTTTTGTTTGTTTTTTAGTCTACGAATCTCCCTTCTGCCATCCAAGAAACAAGCTACAGCTGACCAGAATCACTTATTCCTCTTTGGGGCATTTTCTGTAAAGGCATACTCCTTTAGAGTATGATTCCCTCCTGGTTCCCTTGGACACCGACAAACTAGTGAGTTGAATGAAGACATCAGCCTCTGCCGTGATGTTATGATAGCAGGCGAACGTAATCTCAAATTTGCTTGACGTTCTTCTTTTTTAAGCAGCTCAACTCGTGAAAATGGTCACAATGCGTCTTCAGACAGATTTGTTCTCCGTTCCTATGACATGTTGGATTACATAGGCTCTGTCCTTGTTGTCGCCCTTGGCCTCGTCTGCCAGCATTGATCCCCTTCACTGCTGTTTTTCTATTGTCTTGTCCATATATATACTTATACCCAAAGACTTTCCCTTGTAGTTCACTGGTCTTTTTGAAGATGTTTTGTGATCTCCATGTTTGTTTGAATACCGTTCTTCTAGTGATATTCTTGAGAAATCAAAGAATATTCATCCAACGTCGCAAGGAAAATTATTCTGTGCCTTACTGTGGAGCAATAAAAGTTAACGTGAACAAAAACCTTTCTTACTACTTCCTTTCTTCTCATGCAATATACATTAATGCACACACACACACACATACACACACACACACACACACACACACACACACACACACACACACACACACACACACACACACACACACACACACATACACACACACACAGACTATTTTCATCCAGACATAGGAACAGAACGAGTATAATGAAAGATAACGACATAGGAACAGAACATGTTTAAGATGTCTTTTGAAGTTTTGAAGCTATCAAGTGTTTTTATTTGTCTTAGTTTCATGGGTAATCTGTTCCACATAAATGGACCAAGATATGAGAAAGATCTCTCTCCATATGATTTGTATGATTTTACAGGTGTCACAAGTAGGGTGTTATCGTTTGATGATCTTAGGTTTCTCCCTGGTTTATATATACTGATAAGTTCTTGTAGATAAAAAGGAGCAGTTTTATTTACACATTTGAAACACATGACGCAGATTTTAAATATTATTCGTTCTTTTACAGGGAGCTAATGCAGTTCTTTTAATAATGGAGTGACATGGTCTCGTTTTTTAGATCTTGTCATCAGTCTAGCGGCATTGTTTTGAATGGTACTGAGATGTTCCACCAATTTTATTCAAAACTTTTTAAAGCATTAATTTGCTCCAACATACATAACTTCCTCCTGTCCTGTGGAATCATCTTCATTCTTTATTTGGTTTCTGTATAGTAACCAAAAGAAATCGCACTCATTTTGGATATTGCGTCCCGAAACCCACATACGTGTAAAACCATAATGTCACTATTAAAACGAGATCAAGCCTGTAAGTGATATTCTACTATTCGGTATCTTCTCATTAAAGTGGCAAAAATCTCTATTAAAAATAAGACTGTCGGCAACAGCTTTGAATAATGCTTCTTCGTGTAAAATACTATGATTCTCAACAGCTTATTTATCATTCTGAATCGTGGGGGGGGGGGGGGGGGGGGAGCCCCCCTGATTTAAAAAGAATGGGGTTTGCCTTTTTTTAAAAAGGCCGGGGTCGGAAACTGGAAAGGGGGGGAAAAAATTTTTCCTTTTAAAAAGGGTTTCCTTTTTACCCCCCTTCCCTTTTTTCCCGGACCAGTTGCGGCCATAAAAAATTGTTTT
>NW_004797278.1:800959-805049 GCF_000002075.1 Aplysia californica | reverse complement strand
CTCTCGTAGTTTAGAAGAATTGTGTTTGCCTTTCATTCAATAGGTCCGGGTTCGAAACCTGACAGGGGACGAAACATTTTCCCTTTAAAATGTTTTCCTTTTACCTCCTTTCCTTTTTTCCTGACCATGTTCTGTCATTAAAAATTTGCTTTCATCTCTACTTTCTACTCTCTCCTCTGGGCTCCTCTGTCTTTTACTCCGGACTCTTTCTACTGTTACCTCTTGATCCTTCGTACTGCTGTCTTTCATCCACTTCCCTGATCTTAGGTCAGGTCGGATATAACACTTTGCTTTCTCGGATAAGGGGAGGAAATCTCGAAGGTCCCGTGCGCAAGTTGCTTAAAGAACCCTTGGTGGTCTTAAAATCGATAAGAGTGGGCTTTTCAGCTGCCACTGGAGCAAAATTCCTACCAAAACTGAAAATAGTCTTGTCGGTATAAAAACATATAGAGAACCTTCGAAATCGGAATTTGGTTGCCTGAAAGCAAGGAGTCCTGCTTCCCCGGCGGCAGTGCCACTGACTGTAGTGTCCTTAGGCCATTCCCAAAGGTGGCATTTCTCATTCAAGCATAGAAGAATTGTAAATGGGCTGATTCATCATGTCACGCTCATAACTGTGCCTGATCTACAACAGGGAACTGCTGCTTTTTCTTTCCCAATCCTTACTATCGTCATTTTCCTCTACTTCTTTTGTATGTTTGTCACACTCTTGTGACCTGCTATTTCCGGGGTGCCCTGATAGTCGAAGCAGACCTTGTGCTGTTGAAGCTTGAGAGTTGAGCAGAGTAAGTCCGATTCCCTGTAAAGACTTCTCTGTTGACACCCACCCCTTGGCGCTCATATGACCTTGTGCAGTTGCGAGCGCCGTAAAACCCTCTACTACAAGTTAAAAAATAAAAGGAGTCCTGCTAAATAGGAAAATCAGTCTCAACGTAAAAATCAGTTTCACCGCTGGTCAAAGAACCAGTTGTCGACTACTCCTGAAATCTAGAAGGAGAACGCAAAAGAAGAATCGGATGGATCGTTCGGAGTTACTGTAATCTAGGGTGCTCCTCGTGTTGTCCACTTTGTTGCTGTTGTTCCTATTGGTGTTGCTCATTGTTACATCACATATTTGAAAAGTTGAGCTCTTGTGTTGCTAACATTTTATTCCAGTGTTTATCCATTAAGTCTTTCAAATTACATTAGCACTAAACTTTCTATTTCATAATACTTTCTATCATCATCATCATCATCATCATCAATGCGCTTTACATTGGAATACCCATTTTTCAAAAACCTTTCTTACTACTTCCTTTCTTCTCATGCAATATACATTAATGCACACACACACATACACACACACACACACACACACACACACACACACACACACACACATACACACACACACACAGACTATTTTCATCCAGACATAGGAACAGAACGAGTATAATGAAAGATAACGACATAGGTGGCCTAGTGGTTAGGCTCTCGGACTCGCAACCGTAAGGTCGTGGGTTCGAATCCCGTCAGGGGCCCGACGTTGTGTCCTTGGGAAAGGCACTTTACACGAATTTTCCTCACTTCACCCAGGTGGGAATGGGTACCCGGCTATAGACAGCGAAAGATCTTGTCAGTTTGTTAGTGTTTGAGCGCTTAATCGGCTGCTCGCACTGTATGCTTCCCGGGAAGCTGAGAATGTTTCGGAGTGATCTATGGTCTGCTGGGGTAATAATATAGTGTAAAGCGCATAGAGCCTGCTGTTGAGCGGGGATATGCGCTATACAAATGCTATCTATTATTACTATTATTATTATCATCATCATCATCATCATCATCATCATCATCATCATCATCATCATCATCATCGTCATCATCATCATTTCTGTTGGGGTTTGGTCGAATTTATTATTTCATTACTTATATTTTTCTGCTGTCGCAACTTTGCTATCCTGCCAGTCACTGATTGAGATAATAATATTTGAAAACATATTGCATTTTCGTTTAGCTTGTTTGATAATTTTATTTAAAAAACGTATCTAGATCTACGTATTATTTTTTTCCTTTTTGTGCACCACAGTATTTTCTTCAAATCAGTTTTTTGTTTTTGCGTTATTCTGTCTCCTCCTCCCTCCCTCTCTCCCTTCCACCCCCTCCTTTCTCTCCCTCTCACCCTCTCTCTCTCTCTCTCTCTCTCTCTCTCTCTCTCTCTCTCTCTCTCTCTCTCTCTCTCTTTATCTATCTATCTATCTATCTATCTCTCTGTCTCTCTCTCTGTCTCTCTCTTTCTCTTTTTCTCTCACATCGTTTATCTATCTACAGTATCTATCAACCGCTCTCTCACTTTCTCTCTTGGATATTTTTGTATTATTTTATTTTTTAATTTTTAAAAACTTCTTACTTTGTCAAGCTCTAAGATATTCAGCTGTTTATTCAAAAGCTTAATGCTATCTGTACTTCCATCATGTCCTCGTTTGTCGTTCTATACTGCCCGCAGGTACTTTCCTCAATATGCACAGCTCGTGTGACCCTGGATTTTGTGACAGCTGAGCGAAGCTAAAACGTCTTATGGGATAAACGATTATCTGATCTAAACTTAATATTTTTAACTTTCTTTTGCCCGAGGGTTGTAAAGTGCACTGTTATGTCAAAACGCTTGTAAAGAGAGTTTGCATTTTCATGAAATTACTCTCCACCGCAAAACCCCCTTTTCTTCCAACATATTTTTTCTCTTAGTTTTGTTTTGGAGTTTTAAGAAAGTGTTTGCAGTGTTTAACTGTGGCTACGCTTATATTTTTTGACAAACTAATTTTCATATGCTTAAAAAAAAACACTTTTATTGTGCAGACAGTAATTCACATTCCTTAAACATCTATATTTGCAGCGATCCTCTCCCCTACCCCCCCCCCCCCCCTCTCTCTCTCTCTCTCTCTCTCTCTCTCTCTCTCTCTCTCTCTCTCTCTCTCTCTCTCTCTCTCTCTCTCTCTCTCTCTCTCTCTCTCTCTCTCTCTCTCATATGCCAACTCTCATTCACTCTCTTGATCATAGTAAACGTCTGTCAATCTCTAGGTAACAGGGTTCACCTCAGGTTTTTCCGTCTATAATAATGGTCAAATCAAATCACGTTTCTGAAGTGCGGTGTTGTGTGTATGTGTATGCACACTCGTATAAGTGTGTGGGTGTGTATATGTGTGTGTATATGTGTGTGTGTGTGTGTGTGTGTGTGTGTGTGTGTGTGTGTGTGTGTGTGTGTGTCAGGCGAGAGAGGGGGCGTCTTTACCCTTCTCTAATGAACACGCAGCTAAGCAAAAGAAGAACCCAGAGAACAAAGTAAAGGATAATAATTTTGATTTTTATCGGGGTTCGAATTGCTAACCAAGTTATGAATCTTGCTTTTGAACCACTTCTTGACTTCTTGTTTAGTTTTGTTTCTAGTTTGTGCATACGCTTCATCCGTTTCAATATATTATGTTGTTTGACCTTGCTTGACTTTAGTTTTTTGCGTTGTTGGGTTTGTTTTTTTGTTTGTTTTTTGTTTGTTTGTTGTTGTTGTCTGTTTTTTTATTGTTGTTGTAATTGTTGTTGTTGTTGTTGGGGGTTTTTTTTTTGGGGGGGGGGGGATTTTGTGATCATTTTACAACTCCGTTCTTTCTTTGACGTCGTCAAGAGCAAGGTTTTTGGGTTTCGTTCAGTTTCGAAACTGTCCACATCGGGCGACTCTAGCCGTAAATGGTAGTACATGTAAATATCTTATGCCATCCCACCATTACATCTATGCATCCCACAAATCCGCACTCGTCTTATCATTTAGAAGACAGACAGACAGACAGACAGACAGACAGACAGACAGACAGACAGGCAGGCAGGCAGACAGACAGGCAGACAGACAGACAGACAGACAGACAGACAGACAGACAGACAGACAGGCAGGCAGGCAGGCAGGCATGCAGGCAGACAAGCAGGCAGACAAGCAAGCAGGCTTGCAGATAGGCAGGCAGGCAGATAACAGGAGGATAGATAGATAGATAGATAGATAGATAGATAGATAGATAGATAGATAGATAGATAGATAGATAGATAGATAGATAGACGTTCTATTCATGGTGAA
>NW_004797278.1:799315-800859 GCF_000002075.1 Aplysia californica | reverse complement strand
TCTCTCTCTTTCTCTTTTTCTCTCACATCGTTTATCTATCTACAGTATCTATCAACCGCTCTCTCACTTTCTCTCTTGGATATTTTTGTATTATTTTATTTTTTAATTTTTAAAAACTTCTTACTTTGTCAAGCTCAAAGATATTCAGCTGTTTATTCAAAAGCTTAATGCTATCTGTACTTCCATCATGTCCTCGTTTGTCGTTCTATACTGCCCGCAGGTACTTTCCTCAATATGCACAGCTCGTGTGACCCTGGATTTTGTGACAGCTGAGCGAAGCTAAAACGTCTTATGGGATAAACGATTATCTGATCTAAACTTAATATTTTTAACTTTCTTTTGCCCGAGGGTTGTAAAGTGCACTGTTATGTCAAAACGCTTGTAAAGAGAGTTTGCATTTTCATGAAATTACTCTCCACCGCAAAACCCCCTTTTCTTCCAACATATTTTTTCTCTTATTTTTGGTTTTGATTTTTAATAAAGTGTTTGCAGTGTTTAACTGTGGCTACGCTTATATTTTTTGACAAACTAATTTTCATATGCTTAAAAAAAAACACTTTTATTGTGCAGACAGTAATTCACATTCCTTAAACATCTATATTTGCAGCGATCCTCTCCCCTACCCCCCCCCCCCTCTCTCTCTCTCTCTCTCTCTCTCTCTCATATGCCAACTCTCATTCACTCTCTTGATCATAGTAAACGTCTGTCAATCTCTAGGTAACAGGGTTCACCTCAGGTTTTTCCGTCTATAATAATGGTCAAATCAAATCACGTTTCTGAAGTGCGGTGTTGTGTGTATGTGTATGCACACTCGTATAAGTGTGTGCGTGTGTATATGTGTGTGTATATGTGTGTGTGTGTGTGTGTGTGTGTGTGTGTGTGTGTGTGTGTGTGTGTGTGTGTGTGTGTGTCAGGCGAGAGAGGGGGCGTCTTTACCCTTCTCTAATGAACACGCAGCTAAGCAAAAGAAGAACCCAGAGAACAAAGTAAAGGATAATAATTTTGATTTTTATCGGGGTTCGAATTGCTAACCAAGTTATGAATCTTGCTTTTGAACCACTTCTTGACTTCTTGTTTAGTTTTGTTTCTAGTTTGTGCATACGCTTCATCCGTTTCAATATATTATGTTGTTTGACCTTGCTTGACTTTAGTTTTTTGCGTTGTTGGGTTTGTTTTTTTGTTTGTTTTTTGTTTGTTTGTTGTTGTTGTTTGTTTGTTTGTTGTTGTTGGGGTTGTTGTTGTTGTTGTTGGGGGTTTTTTTTTTGGGGGGGGGGGGATTTTGTGATCATTTTACAACTCCGTTCTTTCTTTGACGTCGTCAAGAGCAAGGTTTTTGGGTTTCGTTCAGTTTCGAAACTGTCCACATCGGGCGACTCTAGCCGTAAATGGTAGTACATGTAAATATCTTATGCCATCCCACCATTACATCTATGCATCCCACAAATCCGCACTCGTCTTATCATTTAGAAGACAGACAGACAGACAGACAGACAGACAGGCAGGCAGGCAGACAGACAGGCAGACAGACAGACAGACAGACAGAC
>NW_004797278.1:796661-799109 GCF_000002075.1 Aplysia californica | reverse complement strand
AGATAGATAGATAGATAGATAGATAGATAGATAGATAGATAGATAGATAGATAGACGTTCTATTCATGGTGAAATTGTTTATTTCGAACCCCTCCCACAAGGATGGGCCAATGGCTCATTGTTATTGGAAACGTTTTCTACGTGATAAAGTGTATGTTGTACTTTAATATAAAAATTACATTTAGCCGACATAGATGAAGCAAAGAGTTCGTCATGACAAAAGCAATGTGTGGGCTTCAATCTTTATCTCCCGAGATCTGAAATAATACGCTTTCGTTATCTCTAGTATAGGAGTGTTTTATGGGTTTTATTTTCTTCCGATGTAGGATGGGTGGGGCCTTTGTTTTGTTATCTGTAACTCTTTACGAATGCTGTTCTTTTTAATTTCGAGAGGGAGACGGGTGTTTCTATGTGCGTTTTTAAAAAAAAAGGGGGGGGGGTGCGGGGGCTGGGGTTGGGGAATATATTGTGCTCAAGTTCTGTATTGCCCAGTCTCACATTTGCCAATTAATCATACCAGTTTTGACCTCGCATTGGGAAAACTAAACGCGGACTATAGAATAGCAATTCAACTGATCGTTGTATTTCTTGAATGAGGTTAAATTACGGCTAGGTTGATTTTCATATCCCAGTACATCATTTATCAAGGCATGTTAGCATTCAACGCCGTGAAATCTTTCAAAAGATCGCATTCCAGTAGATTGTTAATAATTGTTAAAAATCGTGTGAATTTTGTAAGACTGATTTCGATTTTTTAGTGACCCCACCCCCCCCCTCCCTTTTTTTCCAACCCACGCTCTATCCCTGTTTTTAGAAGTCCTTGAAATAAAATATTTCTATTTCACAATAAATGGGAGAAGGGTAGTTAAATATCATTTATTGGTTTCGAGACGTAGGAAGGGATGTTAACTTGAAGTATCTTTCTACATTTGACAAGATGTATTCTTTATAACAATATATGATACGAACAGTATTAACGAACTACATTGTTGAGAATAAGTTGGCTTTTTGTACTCTCAGAATTAGCACTTTAAACAGGGACTTTTGAATTCTAGTGACTGGCTTTCTTGCAGTGAAGAGCCTTTCAGTAAAAAAAATGTATCGTTCCTAAAGAAGTTATGACTTAGGAAATGTGTCGCTCAGCACCAAAGCTTTATCAACTCAGTATAACATGAAAGTCACTATTTTGATTGAAGTTGAAATACAGACAGTTTCGAAGCAGACGCCTACTTTGAAAAAAAAAGCAGAAGGGGGAGGGGGGGGGACTCTACGAATAATCATTTTTAGATAGTATAACGATTACCTCTCTGTATTGGTTTTGTATTGGTTCGCGCCCAACCGAAAAGTCTTAGACGCCATGTTATGTTGTCACGAGGTTGGTGTTGCTCTCCATAATCGTCACACCTGACCTTGGTCCTTTCGGTTTCAATAATAGTTTAATTTGAAACTGATTTTTTTCTACTGTTTATGTCCCTGTTCGCCAAATTTACATCATTCAAGAGGAGGGCTTCTGAGACCCTATCTTTCAGGGTCAACCCGAGTTGAACAGGTAACCCATTGCATCGACCTGAGAGACAAATAAAGACATCGATATATCATCTTTCCGATATTGGAAACCAGCCAAAGTTCTTTTTTTTGTGTGTGTGCACCGGTGAAGAACTGGACCATTATATCACAGACGCCAGTTGTATGCATCATACTTATACATGTACCTATACTTTTAATAAATCAGTTTTCCTTGAATGCTTTAAAATGTTTAGTTAGTACAATAAATGCCTCACCTTACCAAATGCAAGTTAGGACGTAAACCACAATGAAGAAAAAGAACCAATCTCTCGACCGCAACGGACTTATAGAAAGAGGAGGGGCAGTTGTTTTTAAAGAGAACGCTTCGTAGTTAGATTAATGCAGTAGAATACAGAAGTAAATTTGAATTTAATTTTTTTTTAAAGCATGTTCAATAATCAGCATGTTTTAAAGGGGGGGGGGGGGGCTGCACCCCAAAAATCCCGATTTGGCTGAAAATTACGGATTTTGAGTTATAGGCATGTTATTATTATTTAGCTTCTTCATCCCTCCCTACAACTGTTTCATAGCATTAGAACCCCGTAAAACCTTATTTTTCCCATACCGGGCATGTTTGTCTCCACAATTTCCTCTTAAAGTCAATCTTTTATTTTTCTTTATCGCCTGTTTTCTCAAAACGTGGGTTTTCTATAACATACTTTTAAAAATAACTACCATTTTTCATCCAATCTTCCTGAAATTTGCAGAGAAGGAAGGGAAGATGTTATTCTAAAAAATTGTTGGTTGTATTTTGTATATAATAATAATAATAAATAGCATTTATACTGCGCATTTCCATTTCCTAAAAGATGCTCAATGCGCATCACAATGAAAAAGACATCACATCTTAAAAATTAATCGACACAAATGTGTACCTAAAAC
>NW_004797278.1:794306-795618 GCF_000002075.1 Aplysia californica | reverse complement strand
CACACACACACACACACACACACACACGCACGCACACACACAGACACAAACACAAACACACACGCTTAACCGCACTCAAACAAGAACCATAGCAGATGAAGAGGTTATCACAGGGGAAGGGATATAACTCAATCACATACATGTTCATGGGTATTATTGCCGTTATGTCCCCTATCGAAACCCGCCGGGAATCGGAACGTGTTTGATGCGATGCTTTCCCTTGACCCTTTCGACTTAGAAGTTAGAGTGTTATACAGTCTGAAGAAAGACTTATTTTCAATCTACTTCTACTTTGCCTGACTCTCTCAAATTAACTGTCACTTGAGCCAATTTTCTTTATCTAATCCCAGCAACAACAAAAAATACAAACAAAAAAACATTAATTTTGTTCGCATTGTTATAGTTCTCATACCTCAGGATGTCGTGTCGGGGACAAATTTATCACACCCCTTTGCCCCCTCCTCTGGGCTCCTGACTCATTCTGCAGCCTTTCACTGCTATTCCTCTGCTCCTTCTAGCTGCTGTCATTTATCCACACCCCTGATATTGCGGTAGGTAAGATCTACACCTAGCCTTCTCGGATAAGAGCAAAAAATCTCGGAGGTCCCGTGTGCAAGTTGCGCACGTTAAAGGTCCCTTGGTGATCCAAAATCGATAAGAGTAGAATTTGTCCGCCAAAGGGCAAAGTTCAAAATTTCCTACCAACTGAAAAAAAATGTTAAATGTTTCCCGCGCGCTGATATAACCTTATGCAGTTGCGAGCGCCGTAAAACACTTTTTAATTTTTTTTTCAACAAGCTCTTCTAATCTAATCTATCACAGAGACGGCCACACCACACCCAGTAATGTCAGATATTAAAGGTTTAAGAAATTTGACAGAAAAAAATTTGAGTGTCACAACATGTCAAACTTTTTAAAATGCAAAAACTATTCTTTAAATATCTTGATAACAACTACAAATAATCATACGATTTTGATAGAGCAGATAAAACATTTGCTTTCTCAATTAACGGCAAAAAAATTTCAGAAAGAACTTTGTAATTCTAAAGTAGCGATTAAGCAATCACTCACCTGGCTTGATCCGGGCTCTAAGTAACCAAGTAGTAAATGAGTTCAGACTCACAAATATGTTAAGCAAGTACGTCGATGACACAAGGTTGAGATGGGTGGTCACTGGAGTGTGCCTTTGGGCAAGACACAATAACCCTATCTAAAATAAAACTGAGCGCTGCGCAGTGGCGACCAGCAGTGGCATGTTTGTAAAAGTATCTGCATTTGGTGTTATATTGTCTATTTTGGTTGGGGGGGGGGG
>NW_004797278.1:791340-794101 GCF_000002075.1 Aplysia californica | reverse complement strand
AAAACTGAGCGCTGCCCAGTGGCGCCCCCAAGTGGCATGTTTGTAAAAGTATCTGCATTTGGTGTTATATTGTCTATTTTGGTTGGGGGGGGGGGGGGGGTTGTATGTATAATAATAATAATATGTGTATGTGTGTGTGTGTGTGTGTGTGTGTGTGTGTGTGTGTGTGTGTGTGTGTGTGTGTGTGTGTGTGTGTGTGTGTGTGTGTGTGTGTATGTAAATATTATTATGTATTAATGTTTGCATATTTGTCATATTTTGCCCAAATGTCCCAACGATATCAGTAGAGTGTGATTTACTATCTATTATTATTTAAGATGAGGACTATGGTCGTATTTAAAGAAAAGGGTTAAGCTTGGTAGACGTGCAAGGTCTTCGTTATGATGAGTGCTCGGTCTATCAGACGTTTGAACACCGTATCTCGGTCTTGCTAGACGTTTTTGAAAGCTCCTTCCCCCTCTTTTCAAAATGATGCTGGTATTTTACCAATTTGTTTCAGGCGAAATATAACCGTTCTTAATGCTTAAGTTCAGCAACTGCAGTAGTAACAACAACAAACAAACAAAAATTCCAGTTGATGCATTGTAGCCGGACAAGAGCTTGATTTTTATCCATTTGAAGCGCGATTCCTTATTAAACAGCTGCACCAGACAGGGGGTTCATCCCTTTTAACTGTTATAATTGTTTCAGAGATGTCACTGTGATAGACGCTCACTGATTAAATACAATAAGGGAAAGACAAATTGCATTTAATGCAGTTTTTGTGACACCAGAATAGACATAAACGTCTTGAACATCTAGTTCTAGCTAGCAAAATTGAAGACAAACGAAGCAGAGGTAGGGCCAGAGTAACCTACTTGGAGAACCTAAACAGATGGGTAACAGGGAAAGATCAGGGTAATGTTTGTTTTTTAAAAGCATCCGAGCAAAGGAATGAGCCGAGAACTATGATCGCCGATGCATGTCCCAGATATAGCACTTGATGATGATGATGATGATGATGATGATGATGATGATGATGATGATGATGATGATAATGAGGATATGTCACAGTGCAGAAAGAACTGCAGTCATAGGCCAGTGTTGCTGTTTCTCCGCCGAGGGCGTAGTAGTTGAACCCACAACTTTTGAGAGACGAATTCTCTGCATATGTTTTAACAACCCTTGTTGTAAGTATATTTTTTTTCAAAATATCGGTGTGTTTAATGTTTTTTTATGTCCCCATCGACACAGTTTAGATTATTTAGGGGACTGGCTACCGACCCCACCTGTTAAGATTAACCCGGGCTGAGAGGGATACAACAACCCGATGGAAAGGTCCAAATACTCGATAAAGATTTCTCCCCACTTGGGAACCGAACAGGGTTCTTCTGTGTGCGACAGCGAAGCTCCTAATCTCTACACCACAGACGCCTTTCTGAATTTAGTGGGTCACCTTTATGTGCATTATTGTTGTTGTAATTGTTGTTGTTGTTGTTCTTCTTCTTTTTTTCACCGCAGGCCACCTCTTACGTTGTTTTTTTTTAAATCTTCTAAACTGGTTCCGATTCCAAAGCCGTGTTTGCCTTACTCATCTGTTGTCTATAGTATAGGCAAAAGTAAAGTGTAGCCGCCCCCCCCCACCCCCCCCCCCCCATCCCACTCATTTCAAGTTGTTTGACCTAGCGTGTAACATCCGGGGCCACCATAGGCTTCACAGCTATATATGTTACAGGAAAAGTACACTGACGTCTGAGATCATCGGGATGAGCCACTACTTAGAGGTTAAACTTCACTTCTACGACGCTTTGTATATTTCTCACTGCCATCCACCGTGTGTCCGAGGATTACGAACTTGATCAGCTGATAGGAAATTTAAAGTTAGAATCAGGGTGAGGTTCAAATGGTAAGATGATAACATCACAAGTACCAGTACACAAATACTATTATTGTTCAGCTGTTCTCACCCCGAAAATTTGTTATAAACCAACATGTGTTTGCTATGGGACTTTCTAATGGCGACAGAGTGCAGATTTTCTATGTACACTTAATCGTATCGTCACGTTCTTAACTTATTGTCTTCGGGTGCGTACGTCACTTCTTTCTCTTTTGTCTTTTTGTTCTCCTTTCCTTTTCTTCCACTCCATCCCTCCCCCCAACCTCCCTGCGACCAATCAAATGGTGCAGGAAACAACATCATTAATAGTACCAACCACTGCTATAGCAACAATCATTAAAGTAACAGAAAAAGCAACAACAACAACAACAACAGCATCAACAACAACAGCAACAGCAGCAGCAGCAGCACCACCACCACCACCACCAACAACAACAACAACAACAACAACAACAACAACAACAATTACAGCATCAGCAGCAGTAATTAGCAGCAATGACAAATGCGATTAGAACATAAACTAACCCCACCCTCCCTATTTTGGCTTCGTGGTTTGTTTCCTTGGTGCTTTTGACTTCCCCCTTTTGCCCCATTCTCAAACGGTTTCTTTCAACCGTTCAGGTCCCCCCTCCCCCCCCCCCCCCCCCGGGCGCTGTCTCTCTCTCTCTCTCTCTCTCTCTCTCTGTTTGTTAAAATATAAATAAATATACATAAATCCAGAAAGATCAGAATTAACCTGCAACTGTTGGCTTCGGTGGGGCTTGATAAAGCGCGCACCGAGCTCTCAACGCGCCGGTGTAGACCGATATTATCCCGATTTATAAGAACAAGAGAATTGTAGACGTTATTGTTTTTCTTTCCTCCCACTGAAAAAATATTTTTGTA
>NW_004797278.1:786118-791104 GCF_000002075.1 Aplysia californica | reverse complement strand
TGTGTGTGTTTGTGTGTGTGCTTGTGTGTATTTGTAAAGGTGTGTGTGTGTGTGTGTGTGTGTGTGTGTGTGTGTGTGTGTATCAGCGTATGCTGGCGCGCACGTCTTATCTCGATCTCTGGCGTGGGTGTACCTCCCCACCCCGGTAAGTCGGAGCTGTCTGCCTTTTTATGGTACATTTGGTGCTGATGAGGATGAGGGCATGAAACAAGGGCGAGAGCAAAAACACAATAACAACAACAATAATAAAATGAAACCTCGGTTACTACAACAGTGTCTTTTTTCATTTAAAAAAATATTGTTCCATGCGTATGTAGTCGAGTGGTTAGGATACAGGACTCGCAATCGTGAGATAGCGAGATCGGCAGAGCTCGAGTTCCAGTTCGGTTCCATGATGTGTCTTTGGGATAGGCATATTTCGCTGGGCCCTATCGGAGAGGGACGTTACATTCGGAGGTAATCTTAAATCGTATTTCTAAAGGAAAACTATTCGAAGTGACATTTTGCAAATTTTACAGGAGAAGTAAAAAAAACTTTCTCATTTCAACAGGACGCAATCAATTTTAGGATCCAAAACTCACATGTATAGTGTAGAAGAAACAACCACGGGCTCATTTTATGAATCGTTTTCTAATCAATTTATTCCATTCTTGTTAAATCAAACAAAGTGTCACTAGGAATACTATTTTCTCAACAAAAAATATGAGGAAAACTATTCTATAGGGGTACTTAGAATAGTTTCGTTTGTTTTTTAGAAGAAATGTATTCTAACTTACGCACTTACAATGGTTTTCTTCATTTTCTACCACCGCAGCAATTTCTTAAAGTATGGAAAGTATTTTAAATGCCACATAATACTTTTCCTTAAAATGGTTTCTTAAGTAGGAGATAGAATATTTTTTCTTTGGGCTGCAACTCAATCGTTTTTTAAGCTACAGCTCTGATGTTTTAACACAAGTTGCGTCCCTTGGTGGAAGTTCAGACCATTGAACAAATCTCCATTTCGGCCGACATGTCACATGGAATAATTTTCCTCTTGACCCGCGAAATAATCTTACAGTGTTGTAAAGGACGTAAAATCTATATAATTATTACTCATCTTTTTCTGTCAGCCCCTTATTCATGCAAAGAACGAAAATTAGACAAGTGCAGCATGAGTACTCCAGTTAACTTTTATTTCATTTAGGGGATAGGGGGGCAAGCACAAAAACAAAATAATGATTTCACTACAACAATAACAACTTTTATTCATGATCAGCATTGAAATAAAGCACGTAATACTGATTGAAAGCGATCAGAAGACACAGGGTTGTAGGCACAAGGGGGGCAGACAAGGCTTCAATGCACTTAACTACACGGGGATATCAAAAACCAACGTTAAATAATAACGAAGATATAAAGATAAAGCAATTTAGGAATGATGGGTGAAGGTAAAGAAAAACCAGCTTGTAAATAATTCAACGACGGGCTTATATTTAATAATGCTGGACAAAAGTATTGCACTCAGATAGGGTATATGGAATGGTTATGAAATGGGATATGTTTGCATTGACAAGGGAATGACAAGTACACATAAAAACATTTCTGATACACTTAAATCAAGGGTTTGGGAATTAAGTTATATTGCACTTTTTCTCATGTGATAGAACAAAAATTATAGATATGCATATTTTTCTTGATAATAACACTGTAAGGTTAATACCTCTATTACAATTCTTAAAGGAGTTAGAACCCAATAGTTCTAAGGTCACTTATTGTAAAACAATGAACCTTTAATGTATCTTTCTTCAACACGGCAAGAGAGAGAGATGGATTTGACTTCGGGTCCTCGTGGTTGAAAGCCTGTTCCTTTTTTAAAATTTCTGCTGCCTCTCTCTCTCTCTCTCTCTCTCTCTCTCTCTCTCTCTCTCTCTCTCTCTCTCTCTCTCTCTCTCTCTCTCTCTCTCTCTCTCTCTCTCTCTCTCTAACCCTCTCTCTCACACACACACGCACACGCACACACACACACACACACACACACACACACACACACTCACACATACACACACACACATACTCACACATACACACATACACACATACACACATTTATTATATATATATACATATATATACATATATATATATAATATATGTACATGTGTATATGTATAATATATATATATATAGAGATATAAAGAGATATATATATATATATATATATATACATATATATACATATATAATACAACTGGCATTCGTACGAACACATACCTGCAAAAAAAACTGTGACAAATAAAAGCATTCTCCCAAATATACACAGAAATACACTCATACACAAACAATGTACTCCTAAACACTTGAACTTTCATAAATGCAAGACTAAAGCGCGTATCCTGTCTACACATCACCTAACGGGCGTTCTTTTGACACATAACGTACAAGAAATCTGATATGTTATTATCATTAAGTAAACTTTCATTATAATTTTTACTTTTCATTGCTGCTATCATTATAAATAACATCATCATTAATCATATTATTATTACTTTATGATCATTATTATTTCTATCATAATTATTATATTTCTATTACAACCATTTTCACTTTTGTTGTTATAATCATCATCATCATAGCATCGACATTTTAAAAAAATATTTTCATGATTTGGAAGATGCTGTACATAAAATTGTGACGAAGGCAAACAAGATTCTGTGGGCAAAAGTGAAGGAAACGCATAAAACTTGTTGTACCAGGTCTTCACTACGCTGCCCTGAAATAAGTACTATAAGGGCGTTTTAATATACAGCTAGGCTATTATCTTTTGAAGAATTGAAAAGGTTTATGTCGTCTAGTTTTGATCTAGAACTGATGGTAAAATCAATCAGATCTAAAGATGCATAATCTTAAGGCTGTAATCATTATGCTATATTCAAATCAAAAATATTTTCCGACGTGTTGATGAGGGCGAACTGTCGCTCTATGGCTGTCTCGGGCTCAAAGTCAGCCAGATCATCTGGTAATGAAAAATTGGACTGGGGCCGTACACAGGAAGGGGCGTTGCTCATTGTGGGTAGATCTCGATATTGTCTAACAGATGGTGGGCCTCTCCCGTTGACTGCACGGTGCTGTGACATTGAAGAAGACGTGTTGCAAACTTGGAGGGGTCCATCTTGCATCTTTATCTGCATTTGTTGTCTACTGCTGACGTTGTTGAGTTCTTGTGCGTTCTGCAAAGGGAACTGCGAGTGTAGAGATGGTTGTTTTCCTGTTGTACCTTGCAGTCTTGATGACGGAGGGGAGGCCATCATGCATGTGCTAGGTTGCGTCCCTTGATTGGAAAAGTATGGCTGTGACGCCATACTTAAGTCACTCTGAGTACTGTTAGGTTGTGGGTAGGGGGGATTCACATTTTGTCTTTGGTCAGCTCTGGGAGGGGTAATGCCTTTATTCTTTGACAAGGGAGGAGAAGGCATGCTTGACGGATCGATTCTGTCCGAGCTAGGGTTGGGGCTGTTAAATTGGTCACAATTTCTCGAGTCACAGTAAAGAAAATTAGGAGAAGCGCAGGGGTGACTTATGACGTTTACTGTGGTGTCACACAGTCGAGAATCGGTTCTGTATTGAGGAGGAGGATGTTGGTCAATCTGTGGTTGATTCTGAGGGTAAGGAGGACAGTTGTCCGGAGAGCACGGGTGGGGGAGGGCGGAGAAGCCAGGAATAAAGTGACAAGGCCCGAAGTTCTGTTGTGCCCCACACAGTGAAAGATCAGAACTGGGGCAGCCGAGAGGAACATGTGGAGGAAACGGAAACAATGAGAACGGGTCATGGGCTCGGATTGGCCCGTTGAAGTCCAAAGTATTGTCATACATAAATTGATACGGTTTGGAATACGTCGATTCTGGAAGAAGAGTTCGTGGGTTGAGCTGTAAACAGGCTGCAACCATGTTCATAGTATTCTGAGACAATCCTCTTGATAATGCTTTCGCAAAGGTAACGCTGTCGGGTCGGACTCCAGATTTAAGAATCTCTGCCAGAACATGTATATAGTTCCTCGCCAACCTCAGAGTTTCGATTTTGGACAGTTTTTGAGTCTTGGAATGGCATGGCACGTGATTACGTAGTTCGTCCAATGCTGAGTTGAGGCCGTGCATTCTATTCCTTTCTCGTGCGTTCGCTTTAACTCTTCGTACCCGAAGCTTGACCTGCCTCGTTTTGGTCATTGCTTTCTTTTTAGGCCCTCTTTTCCTTGGACCTCCCCCAGTAGAATGTGCGTCGTCTGATTGGTTGATTGTCTTCTTACAGCCAACTGACAGCACGCTGTCAGATGGGCATTCACCTTCTTCTCCTCCCGTCGTCGAATCTGGGAGGTCGTTTGGTTCCGACATGATGTCATCGTCGTAGTCATCTTCGTGTTCATCCATGTCTTCATCGTCGTCCACGTCATAAATATCGATGAACTGCTCGCCGGAGGAGCGCGAGTCGCTTTCGCTGTCGCTTCTGATTGGCATATTTAGACTCTGGGGAAGACACGGATCTTGTGTTAGAATGGACAGACAAGTACGTAGGAAAAAAATATGTCTTGGCGTATGGACTTGGTGTTGTCGAAATAAATCTCAATGCATATGACACATCGCCACAAAAACCTGAGACTTGAAACCAAACCTACTATCAGTCACAGTGCATATCATAATCATTTAGGAAACTAAGAGCACACTCACTTCGACGAGACAACCACACATCTTCCATGTGATTTTTCAACAAGGACCATCCTACCCCCACCAAATTTGGTGGTGATGACGAATCTATGGGGTTTTTTTCTAAATGACTGCCTATAAAAAATCTCCGTCAAAGTTTGTTACTTATGTTACCTTTTTCTACTTTAAAAAGTGCACGTGTACACCACCCATTCCCGTACCTGCCTTTCTCTCTCTCTCTCTATCTCTCTCTCTCTCTCTCTCTCTCTCTCTCTCTCTCTATCTATCTATCTATCTATCTATCTATCTA
>NW_004797278.1:782317-785039 GCF_000002075.1 Aplysia californica | reverse complement strand
GTGTATATACAACATGATCAATACAACATTTACAACAGGAAGAGGTGTCAAATTTCTGGATAAATCCGGATTCCCGAAGTTGTCCAGAGGTCATGGGGGGGGGATTCTGACCCTGTAGTTTGAATCATAAAACAGTCTCGTAGTTTTGATATGAGCTTTTGTAGTTTTATTTACATTACACTGTTCACTCAGGCGGAAAAGGGTTTGCTTTTTGGTTTTTGCTTTGGGTCTTTTCTCTGATTCTGTTTTGAGTTTTTTTTGGAGCTCTGTTGTTTCAACTTGTCGTAAAGTATTTTTTTGGGGGGGGTGTTTTTTTGTGCAGGTGGAATTTTCGGGAGTCGTTTTTTTTTTTTTTTTTGTTTTTTTTTTTTTTTGTTGTTTTTTTTTGTGGTTGGCTGGTGGGGGGGGGGGGGGGGGACATGAAAGTAAAAAGAGCGCTTGCTGAATCATTTTGATTCCAGGACAAATATGACAAAATACTTGGTATCATTTTCAACAACATAAAAAAGTCAACCCGGAATTTAGTAAAAATGTTCAAGTTTATAAATCTTCATAGTGGTTACGATGGGGTTATGGTTGAGCGGCTTTTTGTAGCTAACATATTTTCTTCATTTAATCAAAGACATTTTTGAAGAGGTAGATATTTGTCTGTCTTTCACTTTCGATATTTCTTGTACTTATTAGCAGGCTTTTTTTTCTCAAGAGAGGTGATCGATAGGTTTACCCCCCCCCCCCCCCCCCCAAAAAAGGGGGGGCGTGGTTGGTGCTATATTATGTTATAATTCGGGTCATCTATGTCCCCATTAACGGGCTTAAGTAATGAGCATCCCTTAAAACACCAAAAAGTTCTTTTAGTCCTAATTAAGAGTTTTCGAATGTTCTCACTTAATTCAGGACGTGCACACGACTTCCCTTTCTCTATTTTAGCCCTGAACAAGGCTTTTCATTTTGCGTATCACGATTTCCTCCAACATCGACAGATGACAAGGCTCTCCACTCCACCAGCAGTCCTCAATGGCTCGCAACAAAGACAAAGGAAGACGCCCTCGATTTGATATTAATTTCCCTCCATTGCACCAGCACTGTCCGGGAAAATCCAATTGCCCAATAAAAGGCCCCTGCGTCTCGCCAGTGCGAGGGGGATTTTTGGGGCAAGATAGGAACTCTCTTGGGATGAAGTTAATTTTACGCTAAAGAACAAGGAAAGAGAGAGACGGAAACAATTCTGTGTCGCATAATAATTTAGAGCTGGAAATTATGACGTTTTCGGATTTTTTTTATAGTTATGGGTTTTCTTTCATAACCTTAATTTTCTTTACATTGCTGACGGTGTGACCACCTCTTCAGTTATGACAAGTTATAAATTTTAATTGTAATTCTCTCCACTCTGTCCCTCGACACAAAAGCCAGAGAAGAATCAAAATATTTTCTGAATCAGAACAAAGAAAATAAAAAGAAAATAAAGCCCTCCTCTGCTTCATTACTGATCGTGCCAAACTAGTAGTTACATCGCTTTTATTTACGAGTGGCCGATTCGAATGCGAGTCGCCTCCGTGGGCGATTACTATGTTGCCAGTGTACAATTTTACAAATTTGAGATTCACTCCCAATGCGGCAGGATCTGTCGAATGGTGGCAACACGAGAGAGAGAGAGAGAGAGAGAGAGAGAGAGAGAGAGAGAGAGAGAGAGAGAGAGAGAGAGAGAGAGAGAGAGAGAGTTTACAGAGCGGGGATATGTTCAGAACGCAATGTCCTGTCTTGTGTGTATGCGTGAGTGCATCTGACCGACCTTTGCAACACCACTACCGTTATAAAAGACCAAGACAAATTTTTCTATCTGAGAGAGGAATAAAGGTTGCTATTGTCATTGTTAAATCTGCCTAAATTATCTGAATGTCTGGAATGAAATAAATTCTTTGGCCTTGAACGAGTCTGTATTTGTGGGTTAAGTTGAACACATTCATGTGAAAACAGCTCTAGGCGTAGCTATAAGTTAAAATGTAAAGAATCTTTACATTCATCTCGGAAACCACGAAAAAAATTGTGTGTGATGTTTCTCTATCTCTTTATGCTTTTTTCGGGGGTGGTGGTATTTTTGTTGTTGTTGTTGGTGGTGGTGGTGGTGGTGGTGGTGCTGCTGCTGCTGCTGCTGCTGTTGTTATTGTCGTTGCTATTGTTGTTTTCGTTTTTGTTGTTGTTGTTGTTGTTGCTGTGCGTATGAACCAAAATCACTATGAAACGGTGCGTAATTATCGATGGCCAACATGATGTGTTCTGAGGCCAACATCATGTGGAAGCCAAGTGTTTTATGCAAATTTCCTTTCGATATGTGTACACGTGCCCGCTCGACTATCCAACTATCCGACCCCATCCGATCTTGCACATCCGACTTACAATACAGACATTAAACAGCAAGGCCTGTCCGCTGACATGGTTCTCCACAAGCGTAGCGATCTATTTGGTGGATAGAAGAGCGTTGTTTTCAACAATGACATAAACAGTAAATGTTTCCCATGGACCCATCCGGGAATGGCCAAAAACGTTTTGTCACAATTTATTTCTGCCTAGTTTTTTCTGTGTTTTTGCGGTTCTTTTCTTTCTGGTATTCTTCGGTTGCAACATCAGGGTGGGAATGCGGACCTGTTTTTTGGCCTTTTATAACCTGAAGGCTTCTTTGGAACGCCCAGGCAAAAAAGAAGCCCGTTGGTTTTTGGTGGTTTGT
>NW_004797278.1:781242-782217 GCF_000002075.1 Aplysia californica | reverse complement strand
TTGTTGTTGTTGTTGTTGCTGTGCGTATGAACCAAAATCACTATGAAACGGTGCGTAATTATCGAAGGCCAACATGATGTGTTCTGAGGCCAACATCATGTGGAAGCCAAGTGTTTTATGCAAATTTCCTTTCGATATGTGTACACGTGCCCGCTCGACTATCCAACTATCCGACCCCATCCGATCTTGCACATCCGACTTACAATACAGACATTAAACAGCAAGGCCTGTCCGCTGACTTGGTTCTCCACAAGCGTAGCGATCTATTTGGTGGATAGAAGAGCGTTGTTTTCAACAATGACATAAACAGTAAATGTTTCCCATTGCACCCATCCGCGGATGGTCCAAAAACGTTTTGTCACAATTAATTCTGCCTAGTTTTTCTGTGTTTTGCGGTTCTTTCTTCTGTCATCTTCGTTGCAATATTCAGTGGGGTATGCGACCTGTTTTTGCCTTTTATAACTGAAGGCTCTTGAACGCCAGCAAAAAGATGCCGTTGTTTTTGTTGTTTGTGGTGTTGGCGGTTATGTTGGTATTTTTATATTATCGTTATTTGTTGTATTCTTCTGTTGTTGATTTTTGTATGTGGTGGGGGTTGAAAGGGGGAGATGACGACAACAAGAAAGGGGAATGAGATAGGCATCGGTGTTTTTTTTAGTTGTGGGCACAAAAAGATAGGAAAGATAAAGGGAAATAGAGAGAGGAGTGAGATAAGGGTAGGAAAAACTATTGAAGATAGAGGAGGCGATGTCTTTAGTTTTTAGTTTTAGTAAGAGTTTTACGGCACTTGCAACACAATAAGGTCATATAATGTAGGTCTATATGGAAAAGAAGCAGGGAGAAGAAAAACAGGAGACATTGACATCACACTTCTACGGCCAGACAGCCATATCGGAGACTACTGAAAGTATCACAATTGTTAATGATGATGATGATGATGATGATGATGATGATGATGATGATGATGATGATGAT
>NW_004797278.1:778198-780091 GCF_000002075.1 Aplysia californica | reverse complement strand
ACAGACAGACAGACAGACAGACAGACAGACAGACAGACAGACAGACAGACAGACAATGTGCACTACATTTTCAGGTTGTTTGTGTGTTTCAGAAAACAATACAACTGACAAAACAATGACGGAATGAAACTAAATTTAGGATTTGTAAGTTATAACACATTAAAAGTTATACAATATGCTTACCATGTCAGTATGAACAAAATGTGTTATTTCGTATTTTCGAAAAGTTTTTTTTTTCATTCTTTTCAAATGAACAAATAAACGTAACATTGCAAAATAGTAAAAGCGAGTTATCTGTATATCAATTTATCAAGAGAAATACTGTTTTGTCAGAGTACACAGCGTAATTATGCATTAATAAAAGAATGAATTAATAACATTCAAAATTGAGGTTAAATTTAACGATTCCTTATTTAAAAACACAATACTGTTCTTGAGCTTCAAAGCAAATTCTGGAAATAGTTGTGATGACATTCAAAGGTTTTTTTTGTTTGTCTTTTTATACAGATACATGATTATCGCATCTCTGACATGAAGTCCACATGGTTCTTCTTTCCAACAGAAAGCCAACTAAATGTACTTACTTTCTATTTACTACTTCTGGAAGACTGCTGTTGTCCCATGCCACTCTGGTTCCCAGCGCAGATTGCAGATCAGTGTTTGCTTGCGAAAATCTGTCTCCAAGAATTCTCAGAAAAGACAAACCGATTCATGCCCACATAAAAGGTTTATTAATCTGCCTCCTCCTGGCGAATGTAATAGTACATCCATTTGTAACCTGTTTTGATGTTTTAATATAGAGAAAACTATCTCATCTTGTTGTCCTATAAACTAGACGATTCAGGTTTAGTGTTTTTAACTCTTTGCGTTAAATATAATACTTTGCACAGAAAAACAATGTCCAGATCTCCGAGTCTGGCGCCAGTATGAGAGTACAAACCCCAACGCATAATTTTTATAAGATCACATGGCATTTCAGATATTGTCTTGAACTTGTCCACTTCCGTTAGTACGAGCTTGCGCACTGGGGCGGTTTATTATGCAAATTTGTCTCAGCAGTGGCCCAGTAAGCCCCGCCTGCGCAGAGCGGCACCTCCCCCTCACATCTGTCAGTATTTGCCGTAGACAACCTCGCCCCCTCCACTCCTCTTTACGCGGAACTAGCACCAATAGCTTCCTCGCCTGATAAAAGAAGGGAGAAAAATTAAAAGCCGAGACCAGTGGCTGTTGAGGAGCCGTGAAGCAGGAGGGTGAACTCGTTTCCCGGTAGTGAAGACCAAAGAATAATTTTAGCTCGCTTTCGCTTTGATGTTCAAGGGACAATCGATGTTATGTTGATTTATCCGGAGATTAAAACTTGCAAGCAATGGCAGACGATTATCAAAATGAATGACCGATCTTACTCAGTATTTGCGAGTGTTAAAGCATGTGGCGATTGTGAGTTTGATTGTTCAAAGACCCACGTGACTTTTCTTGCACTTTGCTTTTCATTCCTTAGTGCCCTTTGTTACGCGTCAATCTGTGCGTGTTGTGGGCTGACTTCACTTTCTATAGTCTCAGTAACTGGTTCTGACTTGGTTTTTGCCAGATGTGAGGAATAATTTCTTTTGTTTGCTGATTATTTCTGCCATTCGTTATCCTTTCCTGACTAATCCTTCCTTAGAAGTGAGCTCTCGAGGAGTGTAGGGAGGCGTCAGATATTGTAAGAGTTTGTGTGTGAATGTGTGCCTGCGACTGCGTGGACGGAGGGAAATTCGGGGGAAGGGAGATAGAAAGAAAAAACTAAGAGAGAGAGAGAGAGGGTGTGGGACAATGAAAGGGAAAGAAAGAGGGAGAAAAAAGAAGGAGAGAGTGAGAAAGAAAGAAAGAAAGAAAGAGGAGAGAGAGAGTGAA
>NW_004797278.1:776139-777688 GCF_000002075.1 Aplysia californica | reverse complement strand
CTGTCTCTCTCTCTCTCTCTCTCTCTCTCTCTCTCTTTCTCTCTCTTTCTCTTTCTCTCTGTCTCTCTTGTTTTCTTTCTTTCTGTTTCTGTCTCTATTTTCCCTCCCTTCCTCTTCAGTTTTCTTCCTCGTCCCATCCCCCCCTCCAACCACCACCCCAGTCATGTATTTCTCTCTTTTTCTTCTCTCTGCCACGTAATTTTGGTGGGTGCGCTGATAGCTCTGCTGGTATCAAGCTGGACCAGTTTGCGGATGACACAGATTTGGATATCTGGCGGTGAGGAATTGTTTATGGAGTTTTCGGGGCCCTCTGCCCACTTGGCTTTATCCTTACAGATACCGACATTACGCTGTGATGTCTGGGGTGTTAGAGACCTTAAAATTCCATAAAGGTTCGATTCGCTGAATCACGCAATGGTAGTCTTTTTTTTTTTTCAAGGTCACATTTGGCACCAAATATTTTCTCCACATTTTCGTTCTTGGTTGGAGTTTTGACCACACACAATTGCAGTTGCAAGTGCAGTAAATTAAGAAATTTAAAATGTCTAAAAGGAATTTCATGTGTAAGACTGTATCTCGCAGACAATGAATATTATTTATGATTTGGAGTTGCCGACCAGTATTAAAGCTACACACGAGTCAGGGCGACAGTTTGTACACCCACGCCCTGGGGTGAGCAAACACACCCGTGACCCCTGCTCACACCGCCAGCCCTGCCACCCGATCCCTGTCCAGTCACAGACACCCCAGACGTCACCTCGGCACAGAGACGAGGGAAGAAATAAATCTTGGAAAAATGACCAATACCTGTGGGCGTGGAGCTGCGGGGTCAGAGACACGGGGGTTTGGCGAAGCCTGTCCATCCCACTTTCCCCACGTTTTGTTTGCCCACCGGCCAAAGGCCACAACCTCTCACGCGCACGCGTATAGAAGCGGTGTCGCCGCTGCGGACGCTCACTGACCACTAATGCTTGAACCGCCCACCGCGCGGGTCACTCATGTCGCCGTAAATGAATACAGCGCTGGTGGACCGGGTCTGGAACCTGCCCCTACAATCAGCGCAATTTGTCACGGGTAACGCCCACTTCAACAAGCGCGCGTGCGACAACTGTTATTATACAGAAAACATTTGTAGACAGAGCTCTCGGAAAACATGTATTTTTCAAACACTTTAAAGTCCTTGCACCCCAGAGGAACAATACGTGTCATGTTTCTAAGACAAGAGAAACGTGCTAAGTATGCAGAACAATTATATGTGAAGACAAAGCTGTCAGGCTTGTAAAACGATTCATTATTATAGTACTTCCCTTTCTTTATAATTACACAGACCACGAGGGGTTGTAGGGTTTTTTTCGTTTTTGACGAGTCGCTCTCTCTCTCTCTCTCTCTCTCTCTCTCTCTCTCTCTCTCTCTCTCTCTCTCTATCTCTCTCTTTCTCTCTCTCTCTCTTTATCTCTCTTTATTATCCTTCACTCTTTCCATCTCTCGCCCCCAGTCACTGTCACTTCCTATCTTTCTCTCTTTTTCTTTCTCTCATTTGTCTTTTTCA
>NW_004797278.1:773044-775025 GCF_000002075.1 Aplysia californica | reverse complement strand
AATTGCCGTGGCGCCTATACGAGTGATTCGTGGCGTTTCACTGTGCCCCCCCCCTCCCCCCACCCTCACACATTTTCCTAAATTCAGAAGTAGAGTTTTCAAATAAAAAAAGCACGCATAAAAAAGATACAATCACTATACTTTTTCAAAATAGGTAGTCTAGGTAGTCGCACTGCTATGATACCCTGTACTGGAAAGTAAATGCAAATATCAGAACCGGAACTTTATTACAGTTTCTAAAAATTTCTTGAACACGTTCTTTCATGCCAAAATACGTACTTTTTTTAATAGATGAGAAAAACATAATTTTGAAACAAAACACTTTTGTATGCTTGTCAGTTTTACATTAGAAGCAAATCTTCTACATCTGTACAACTGATTATTTTACTTCGCAACAGGCCTACTCGGATTATTTTCTTATTGACAGGAATGCTGTTTTCTATTCCAGTGACCTTATACCGTTTCCACTTAAATCATTTTTCTGAGGCTCTTCAGTCTCGAGTGGAGGTATTATTAAAAACTGTGTCCAAGTAGCAGAGCTGTCTTGGGCAGAACTGATGGCCTTCGATTCTCAAGTGTCAATGTCTTCTCTATGCATGGTTGGGGGTGATGCTGTTGTTGTTTTGTTTTTTTGTTGTTGTTGTTGTTTTACGAGAAAGAGGCTGGCAAAGCCCGTCCTTCTCACTCGGGCGAGGAGCCTTCGTCAAAAATCAAATCAAAACAAAACAAAATAAAACAAAGATACGTTGTCCACTGACTAACGGCACAGGAACGGATGGGCAAACGATAGAGCATAAGACTTTGGCGTAAGAGTTAAACTCACTACCTCAGAGCTTGTGACCCCTTTTTGATCTCTCAGCTCACTGTACGCGTACACATGTTTCAGTAATTCCTAGCACATCAACATTACAGCTAAGGTTCGGAATCATGCTATGATACGTGCTTTTTCAGCTGACAAAAATGAGTTTCAATGTTTTGGGATTATCAACAAAAATTGAAACTCCCTGGCAACTGAAGATATAGATTGAAATAAAATCTGATAGACAGGTTTTTCCAAGTTATTGTCCTTATCCTGTTAAACAGCAAAGCAGATCATGACCTTCACTTTTAGATTGCGGGGGGTTTTGCTATATCAGCATCCAAATAATATATTCAGAATGACAGTACATTTGCATTTTATTAGTCATAAGGCTAATCACAGAGAAACATAGGCCTCTTCCCACCAGGCAAGTTTAGTGGGAACAAAACACGATGATAAATCCCCAAGCATCCCATTCCCCTGACTCATACTTTCTTCTCATTGATAAGCTATCAGTTGTTATTTTCGAGCAAGTCGACCAGTCAGAAAATTGACATAACAACGATTCTGGAAGAAGAAAAGGGGAAATGGGTGTTATAATATTTCAACGAAAAGGTTGGATTTCAGTCAAATAGTTAAATAGCATTCCAAGAAGAAAAGCGTTCAAGTAACACTGCCCAACGTTTGTTGTCAAGGACAAAACTGAAACGTAGGAAAGCTTAGGTCCAGCTCACTGATACATTGCAGTGGTTACATGATCTCGAAGTTGAAGAGACAAATTTAATCTTCTAAGACCCCAATAATAGACAAGAGATTAAAGTGATTGTACGAGAGTCAAATCCTGTCGCAGATCGATGATAAACTGGATAGAGTCACCATAAACTAAGAGCCTGACTCGTAAGCTTTTTGTTGGCCATTTGTCATACAGAGAGTGCCAATAACAGCTTCGGGTTATCAGCGTCTATTGACTTTATCAGCACGCAGCGCTGATCTGAAGTGTCCGAGCAAATGGCCCCCGTGGGGTCCCATCATAGCCTGTTGTAGCCGGACCTGGGATTTCTTTGTCCTTTCATAGGCACACAGATAGATAGATAGATAGATAGATAGATAGATAGATGGATAGATAGATAGATAGACAGATAGATAGATAGATAGATAGATAGATAGGTAGATAGATAGATA
>NW_004797278.1:770106-771919 GCF_000002075.1 Aplysia californica | reverse complement strand
TGTGTGTGTGTGTGTGTGTGTGTGTGTGTCCTTTCTTCACCTTTTACTCACTCACTTTCCTTTTATCCCACCTTTGTCCTCGGTGTTCGCCTGAGTAACTCACCCCAGAACTTATTACAATGTAGCCGAGCAGACGCCAGACCCGGCTTAAGGTAATGTTTTAGTATTTGGACACCACTCATTCTTCAGGACAAAAAAAATTATCACAATATTAACCACAGCGTTGCCGGCCAAGTCAAGAGAAATCCAGATAAATAACCTTCTATTACATCTAACCAGGCCAGCATACCTGGTGATTATCGGATTTCTCAGTGTGACTTCCAACACGGCGTGGGCCGGCGCGTGCCAGAAAACCCCCCTTGCAAACTCTTAGCCTGGCCCCATCCGCCATATTCCTCTCGTCTCGCGAGGTGCGAGATTAGACCGTGATTGGCAATCTTGATCAGCGCGCGCACCCGAGCGATCGGCTTCGCGTGGAAGACACGTGCTTGCCTAGCAACGCGACGACGCTACAATCTGTCCCAAGTGGAGGACGCCATGAGCCGCTAGCTGGGGCGGGGTTTCTGAGGTTAACCCACGTCCTCACTGTTTGCGGACTGTGTTGTCTTTCTAGCTTTGAGGGTCTTTAGAACTCATAATATTTTACTATCATATTATTATGTTGAGGTTTCTTTTGCGTGTATGTTTGTTTGTTTGTTTTTTTCCGTTGTTGTTGGTGGGTTTTGTGTGTGTGCGGGGGGGGGGGGGTATTTTGTTTTGTTTTGGTTCGGTTTTTTGTGTTTTTTGTTTTGTTACGGGAATGTGCAGTTGTTTGCCGTGGTTTGTGATGAAGGGGGGGGGGGGTTGAAAATGACTAAATGCACATGAAAGACAGGTGCATTTTCCTTTTCTGTCGTCTGCACACCTCGCACAAATCATAAGACGCACTGGAAGTACAAAGAGATCTATGGTTGTGCAGATCGAATCAAGGTGATTGCATGTGTATATGTTTGTGGGGGGGAAGGGCGAGCTCAAGTCATAAATGTCTGCAGATACGTAAGACAATGGTCTGCATAAGAAGCAGTATGCACTAACGCCACTGATGTCGACCGACATATTACAAAGACTCGGTACGGTAACGGCCTTAGTTGGCCGGGAACAGATCAGAACAATAGTAGCACTGAAAAGAAATAAATTACTGCCCACTCCAGATCGTCCATCTGAAGCTTAGACACAAAGGAATGACTCTGACCTAGCGATATAGATTATCATCAAGTGCGAGAAACATAAATATGAACCTAATGCTACTGTATCGATACATTAGAAGATATAGGCGATAAATTGTTGGAAGCCATCTTTCAAACGTACGCGAGCAGACGACGGAAGCAAACACCGAGACCTTTTGACACAACACGAGGATTATCTGTATAAGCGTGAATATGGCGGTGTCAGACACTTGGAAGTCCCCTCTTGAGTGGATTGAGACCTTGTTGTTTTAACTGTTACGCCAATTCCGAGAGCGTCTGAGAGTCCGTTTCCAGACTTCTGGCGTCGTCGCACGTCCACATTCCCGGATCTCTCAGAGCCCGGAACTACATCAGCGGAGCACGCTATCATTTGCCAGTGGAGCGTACTCAAACACGGCGGGCAGGGGAGATAACTGATTTCCTGACACGAGGGGGCAGCTGGGACGAGCATCACACAGACAGACGTAAAGAGGTGTCTCTATAGCATCTCGAGCGTTTGTTTGTCGTAGCGTCACATCTAATGGATCTTAGTCATTTACGTGTCTAACGAAGGGTTTTCAATAATGGAATTTGGGGCGTTGAGAATG
>NW_004797278.1:766442-767752 GCF_000002075.1 Aplysia californica | reverse complement strand
AAACAAGCAAACAAGGCCAAGTGCACCGAGTACTTTGTGTCCTCCCCCACACTCCCCCAGTTGTCAGGGACGCCGCCGCCATGTCATGCGACCAATTCCGAGGAAATTGAAAAAGCAGATGATCAGGGAGATAAGAAGTTATTAGACGGTGTCAGAAATTACAAGTCCCGTCAACGCGGTATTGTCCAGCCGGGAAACCAAACCCACCGCGAGCGGCGCTACCCTCAATAGGAGGACGGGACCTGCATGCTCCCTTGTCAAAAAAACCGGTGGAAAGTGAGAGACCGGTGAGAAGGGCAAAATGGAGTATCTCGACTCTCGACGTTTTTGGTTTCGGGATACCAGCGCTGGGTGTAGGCTCCGTTGACTTTTTTTTTTTATCTCGATTTCCGTGATAAGGACAAAGCCTGTTTATTTTTAATGGGTTTTTTTTAATTGCATGGGGACGATGAAGAGCATTTCTTTAATATGCTATCTATAACACAACAAGTTATGAGCATTGCAAAAATAAACTACGAACAAGCATAGCAGAATCTAGCGAAATGAAAATATCAACAGTCAGACCAATTTGCTCTGACGAATTGACTGATTCCTTTTGTTAAAATTTTCTTTATTAAAGAGAAGAAAATAGGATTTCCAGTGCCTGTTTCCTGTAACAAACCTGTCTGATATTTGTTGTAACTGTTGTTCTTTATTATTTTCTGGTTACTTTCCTCTTTTGCGAGGGTGGTCAGACATGTATACCAGGCCCTAGTCTGATAGAGATGGTCCCGATTTCGAACTACTCGAGTTCTACTTTAATATTTGAAGCTTTTTGGTGCTTTTTTCAGTCTATCAAGCTTTAAGAGCTAAGAATTTCATGGCGGGTGGTTGGAGGGCGCTTCTTCTGGGGGGGGGGTTGCGGTCAGTACAATGTACTTTCGTCCATTCTCGTAAAACTTATGATTTAGAAGAAATCATTATTGAAGATCAGTTTTAGCTTTGTTCATAATGTGTGGTCTCTGAGATGCTATACATGATCTGTATGGAAACCACCATCATTACCATTGCTCCCCAAGATTATGTTACAAGCTTATATTACTATTTGCTCCTTTCAAAACAACAACTTTATGTAACAACAGCAAATTGAGTTATGCTAAAACTAATAATGATAATAATCATTACCAGTATTATATCAAATACCATTATTATCATAGTAATAACGATAACAGTAATAATGATAATGGTAATAACGATGGTGATAATAATGATAATGGTGATAATAATATTAGTATAATAATAATAAAAAATAATAAAAATAATAATAATAA
>NW_004797278.1:764538-766337 GCF_000002075.1 Aplysia californica | reverse complement strand
CGGGAAACCAAACCCACCGCGAGCGGCGCTACCCTCAATAGGAGGACGGGACCTGCATGCTCCCTTGTCAAAAAAACCGGTGGAAAGTGAGAGACCGGTGAGAAGGGCAAAATGGAGTATCTCGACTCTCGACGTTTTTGGTTTCGGGATACCAGCGCTGGGTGTAGGCTCCGTTGACTTTTTTTTTTTATCTCGATTTCCGTGATAAGGACAAAGCCTGTTTATTTTTAATGGGTTTTTTTTAATTGCTTAGGGTCGATGAAGAGCATTTCTTTAATATGCTATCTATAACACAAAAAGTTATAGGCGTTACAGATAAACTATGAACAAGCAGAGCAGAATCTAGCGAAATGAAAATATCAACAGTCAGACCAATTTGCTCTGACGAATTGACTGATTCCTTTTGTTAAAATTTTCTTTATTAAAGAGAAGAAAATAGGATTTCCAGTGCCTGTTTCCTGTAACAAACCTGTCTGATATTTGTTGTAACTGTTGTTCTTTATTATTTTCTGGTTACTTTCCTCTTTTGCGAGGGTGGTCAGACATGTATACCAGGCCCTAATCTGATAGAGATGGTCCCAGTTTCGAACACATCGGGTTCTCCTTTAATATTTGAAGCTTTTTGGTGTTTTTTAAAAGTCTGTCTAGTTTTAAGAGGTTAGAATTTCTTGGCGGGTGGTTGGAGGGCGCCTCTTCTAGGTCCTACTTCTTTACTTTCCTTCTGTTGATTCAGTCTGCCTGTCTGTCTTACTTTTTACCAGCACTAAAATACTATTATTGTGTCGATGGGCTTCTCTTTACTCAAAGAAAAAAAAAGAATTCCATGTCTCTAAGTACTACAAAAAAGGAATGCTTTGTTAAAATTATCTGTAAGTAACCTACTGTCGATTAAGTAAAGCAAAAATTCATTTCAATACTCAGTTTGTCCTTCGTTACTTCATAGGTTGATTTTTTGAGTTCTTAGTTTTGATCTCCTCACAGGGAGGGTAGAAATAGATTTATATCAAATCCGAGGCCAAGACCCATGCCTTTACACTAGCCATATGTAAAAGGGTGCGGAAACCATGTGCGTGTCATGATGCACTTCTGTAATATTCCTTAGTTGTTGGTAACAGTGCGGTTGATAGTTCGGGATTTCCTTGCACACACACTTAAAAGTGGGTGAAGTTAAAACAAGATTGTGTTTTCTAACATGGAAAGATGCCGATCTTTTAATGTGGATTATTTGGGAGTTACGTCGGAGAGCAAGGGAAGAAACTTTCACACCGCCTTTAAGGATCCGGTCGACAGACGACACCACAGAAAGGACAACTCTAAAATTTCGCCGCCAATTTCCCTGAAGCTTTCACGCTTGTTGACCTTTGTGGAGAAGGAGAAGTGTCCCATTGAGGGGTCTGTGCTAATAATAGACCCTGGGCTGTGTTTATAAAACTACAACGTCAACAAAGTATGGATCCATAACGAACGCCAACCTATTTTTGGGAAGATAAAAAAATTCTACTTTACGCTCTCTTTGCCTTGTTTCCAATCACAACCACAATTAAGGAACACTCGTCCGTGGCATAGACTGAACAGATTTTGAGCTGATGATTGACTCTTTCCAGGGCTTCAGATGGCAGTCCTCCACCCACGTCTCTGTTTGTCTGTGTGTCTACTTTCTGTTTACTCCATCTGTCTCCACTTCCCATGTACCCCCTCCCTTTCCAGCCTCCCTCTCTCTCTCTCTCTCTCTCTCTCTCTCTCTCTCTCTCTCTCTCTCTCTCTCTCTCTCTCTCTCTCTCTCTCTCTCTCTCTCTCTC
>NW_004797278.1:760805-764317 GCF_000002075.1 Aplysia californica | reverse complement strand
ACACACACACACACACACACACACACTCTCTCTCTCTGTCTTCCTTTTTCCCCTTGAGTTCATTTTCACTGGAATCACGAAAGAGTGCAAATTTTAACTGGTAGCTTAAGAATATCACAATGCCTAAAATAACACACCACTGGATTGCATTGTTTAAGTTAGCAACAACTATAAAATACTTGTATATTTAGTATTGACGTTCTTTCGTTGTTGCAAGATCTATAGGTGTAGCACTTGATCTTCTGTACATTTGTGGCCATGCCTCTATCGCGTTTTTTCATTCAATTCACTACGAACTGTTATTTCCGGTGCCCATTTCTTTGCTTTGTCTTTATGTACATTTGTATTTTGTTGATGACGAGGGGGTGGGGGGGGGAGCAAACGGGGGATGGGAGATCCGGGATACAATTTCTGGCTTTTCGAAAATAATATTTCATGTTTTCATAATTTCGTAATTATCAATTAATTTTGTTAATTTAGTTTTGCCTGTGCTGCTTTGCTTACAAAGTTTTCAATACGTTTTATTTCGGAAACCTAAAGTAAATCTTCATGAAGATGTTGGGTTTTTTCCCTGGTTTACAAATCAAAGGAGATCGATAAGGATCTTTTGGACTTCTTTCCCCGTGTGCCTCTCTTATCATTTCTTTATGACTGAATGAAGGAGGGACAAGTCCTCACTAAATGCACCTGAAATTATGGCAAGTGGAAACAATTTTTCTGTGTTCATTTATTAGCTCCCGTCTCTCTCGGTGTGATTAGAAACGAGAGGCATTGATAAAACTGTTTTACAGTCTCTTCAAGACAAGAGCCGCGGCGGAAGGTGCGCTATGCCTGACACGCGGCCGGGCTTGCGTCGGACAACAAAGTGCTCTACACAGGGAGCACTTGAGAGAACGGGCCTCTCTCCAGCAACCGCTCTGCCCACAGATATGACGAGGAACTTTCTGGACCAGTGACTGCATTCTGGGAGAACAGTGTTTATGAAACAAGGATGCCGCAGACCTGAGGCTGAGCTTCCCTTCTTTTATGATTGGAGATCGATCTATAGCCGCGTGTTAACCAAAATTCAAAGAGCCAGCAATATGAAAATCAGTTTGAATTTAATAGCGAACGCACGTTTTCTCTTTATAATAAAAGATAAGAGTATCAACGAAAAAAGAGGCACTGCTTTCTTCTTGTCAGCCAGACATAATGTCTACTGAGCTCCACAATAACTGTAACATTCAGTTTCCCCAACCAATAGAAAAAAGCGGTCTTCCTCTCCATGTCTCCAGCGCACTTAATCTCAGCACGTATCTTTATAGCTGGACAAGTGATTTGTACATAACGGTCTCGGTGCATTTGATACTCTTAGAGAATGTCGTGAGAGAAGCTGAAGTCTGAATTGATAACAATTGATCAATTGTTTGCTAATGTATTTCAAAGTAATTTACAGCGTTGCTGTTCAGGAACTGAGTAATTAACATCCTTGTAAATGTGGCATTCTCGACTGCACAAAAATCCAGAACTTTGACCCCGTTAATGTACGGTAAGGATGTCCCGCCCCTTCTTCCCAAAAGCCCCGCCCAGACATACCACGACGTCATTGTTTCAAAGCAGGAACTATAGAGTTATGTGATGTCGAGTCTGTGAGACACTCCCAGAACTTGACGTTTCGTATGTTTGCGTTTTCCAGACGTGACTCATTGTGGCTACAGTTTCTCATAGACGAAAGAAATCGTCGCTTGAATTATTCTACTCGATTGCCTTTCTGCATCAACTTTGAAATTTATAAGGATCAAGTAATGTCATCTATACCTTGACTTTTGGTGTTCGAAATATAAAAAATGGCAGCTAAGGTGTAGACCTAGTGCTTAGGTGCAACGCAGTCGCTCACAGGAGACCCGAGTTCGATTCCTGAGTGGGGCGAATTTTTACAGAGTATCTCAGTCTTTCTGCTAGGATGTTGTATCCATCTCATCAAGTTTGGCTCTGGCAGGCATGGTCGAAGCCCGCATCCTAAATGATCTAAATTGTGTCAGTGGTGACGTAAAATTACCTACATATAAATAATAGAAATAATTCAAGGCATGAAAAAGAAAAGAAAAAAACGTTAAACAACCTCATCAAATAGGACAATCCAGCACTTACGAAATAGCTTGCCTTTGTCCTCTTATCTTACAATGCATACAATATTCTCTTAAATAAACTCAAATGAGCAGGGGAAATAGATATTCCTGTGTCCATAAACAAGAACGCAACTCTCCCCGTGGTAAGGTTCCTTTATATCTACGACATAACTTGTCTGGCAGGACGGTGGCATCTTCTCTGCCTGCACCATGGTTTCTACCAAGCCACACATTTGAGCCTAAATATCATAATATACGGACAACCGCACTTAAATCACGCTTCTCAAAATAACCCTAACCCGACTCGAAACCCATTGTTTCATCTTCTTCTTCTTTTTCCTCTTCTCCTGCGAATCTTTCAATGTTGTATTTTTTTAAAAAACAGAATCTGTCTGTTACGACAAGAAACAGTGCGTGCTTTTACTAACTCGGCAAAATGTCATTACGCTATCTTTGTGGAGAGAGGTCAACCAAATCACCTAGACTGTGTGTTATCTCCCCCTGGCGTGCCCACGACTGTCTCCAGCGTCCGCCGGCTGGCTCTCCTATCACAAGGCGACCCGGCAGGTGTGAGCAGACCACAGGAAGTAGGTGGCAAAGTGAAATAACTCGCTGCTTTCACTTGTCGTCGGATGCCTCGATTTAGTCGCTGGCTAGTGAGCGAGCAATGTCTTTGTACGCTTTCGGGGATTTGGAATTAGCGTAGGGGTGGGGAGACGGAGGGGGGAGGGGGTGGAGAGAGATAGGTTTAGTATGCCTTTCATAAGTGGGTGATCATTAATACAGTTCTTGTTTTTTTAATGAAATTCAGCTGCCCAACTTAAATAGCTTATGGAGGAATAAAGAAATTCCTCTAAACGTGTTGCGTTGTTTTTTCGTCTGGGTTTTTTGGTGTTCTATGTGTTTGTTTGTTTTTTGTTTTGTTTTGTTTGTTTGTTTTGGGGTGGGGGTTGTCTGTTTGTTTTCAAGCAGCCAACATTGTCGTTTTCTGATTGACCAATTGTGTACCAGTAGAGGATTCAATTTTTATATTAAGGAAAAGGTCGCGACACCTACGTTTTCTTACTATTTTAGAAATTAATAAAGATATTGTGAAAATCAGTTCGAATATAAAAGCACAATAAATTATATGATTTATTAAACTTGAAAAGGGGCAGTTGGCTAGAATTATTTCAACACTTTGACTTTAGCTGTCTTCTGGTGGATAGCACTAGTCATCGGATAGGCATTCCAGCTTTACCCAGACGACAGACTTTCGAGTACCACAGCTTTTAACAAAGCTGCAGACGGGAAACGAAATATTGAGCCATAAAATATAAAGTATAAATATAAATATGCTAACATACTTTTTTAAAGTTTGTAATCCGTGTGGATGTTTTTTCTTTGTCGTTCGAGCTGGATCTT
>NW_004797278.1:758311-760705 GCF_000002075.1 Aplysia californica | reverse complement strand
CCCCTCCCTTTGCCACAAACCACATTCTAAAGACTAGCCTGAGGTTACATAATGTAAACTAGTAATAAATATAATTACACGATGTGTATAATTGTCCAGGCCTCCCACATAAAAGGTGAAGCGAATAATTCCCTAATAATCAAAGACGCACGATCCAATCTTTTTACATAGTTTGACCTTTCGTTGTCGGAAAAAAGGGTTAGGTAGATTATTCTACTATGCAGCCTGAAACTTACTTCTTGAATGAAGGTAGTAGCGATGGTCAAATTTGATAGAATGAAAGTATAGTGGTTTAAGGATACATCCCTGTCCATACACCCTGCTATTGATATTAACTTGGGGTGGGGGTTGAAGGGGTGGAGGGGGGATCTATTCACACTGGTTACCCTCGTCCTTGAAAAGACGACATTCGCCAGTATCCATTAGTCAAAACTTGTTGTTGGTTGTTGTTTTGTTGTTGTTGTTTTGTTTTTTTGTGTGTGTGTGGGGGGGTATCATTTTTTGTATACTTTTTAAAATGTAAATGTATCAGGTGCTTTACGCCCATATTGACACAAAATTAAATCATAAAAATGATACGCATTAGTGCAAACGGAATTTGTTCAGACCGAATTCCACTTTCTTTTAAAATTTTAGGCTTGTTTTTGTTTTCATTTAAATACAGAACCTCATTGTGGCGTCGGTAGACTAATAGTTAGGCTACTGGACTCGTAATCGTGACATTGCGGGTTCAGAGTTCGAGCCTCAGCTCGGTCCGACGTTGAGTCCTTGGGAAAGGCACTTTACATGAATTTCCCACTTGGCTTGGTCTTTTCGGAGATGGACGTAAAACTTGGTGGTCCGGCCTTTTAAATAAGATATCAATGCTGATAGGGGCGTTAAACCGATACCATTTCACCATTTTTAAGAACCTCATTTCTCTGATGCCACCATCATCCATCAAAATTCTGCAATCTTAACCATCTTGTTATAAGTATTCATATGACCTTATAGCATGCATCATAATAACATTGAGTATGTATCTAGCTTAAGATTATTATTGTTTATATTGCTGTTCATTTAATTTTATATTATGCATGTGACTGTAGGCCTGCGTGTGTGCGCATGTGTGTGTGTGTGTGTGTGTGTGTGTGTGTGTGTGTGTGTGTGTATGTATGTATGTGTGTGTGTATGTATGTGTGTGTGTATGTATGTATGCGTGTATGTATGTATGCGTGTATGTATGTATGTATGTATGTATGTATGTATGTATGTATGTATGTATGTATGTACGTAATGAAATACTAAACAAATGTGCCATGATCTGGATAATAAAGATGTATCTTATCTTATCCCAGATATACTTGGCTGTGCATATTGGGTAACATAGTTCACCCATTGTCGGTCTTGATAGCTTTTAAAAAAAGGGAAGTTTATTCGCTTTATACTGGCAAATAAGCCTCTTGTTAGTTAAATGTCTCCTTCCACCCTATGAATAAAGCCAGCCTTTTCTTTATGACAACGTCCAGTCATGCCCGTTACTCGGCTCTAAGATAGTGACTGTGTTACTGATACACGTATCTTCCCTGGCCGTCTCATCTCTACTCTCTGGGGCAGGTGTCGAGCGATACTCTCTTCACGAAGAAATAAATCATCCTCACAACTGGACAATAAGTAAATTAAGTTCTAACTGCGTCTGACCTTGTGCGGGGAACGGCCAGCGATATTCTTGGTTACGATTGCTTTTTTTCCTTCGGGATAGATTGTGATATCATGATAGACAGGTGTAACAGGATGCGCCTTGTGACAAGTATGAATTCTTCCGATGAATTAATAACACACTCTTGTGTTGCAGAAACAAATGTCTGACCTTACAGGCTTGACCTCTGATGGGCTCATATTGTTTTAGTGCGGCCCTGTCGAAACAATCATTATTTAATTAAAACTTGAAGTCTGGTTTGCTGACATCGGAAGCTTTATATGGCGACAATATCCAAAAGCATACCCCCTCCTCTTTCTGTTCATCAAAGCACGTGTCCTATATAAAAATAAAAAGTAGGCTTAGAAGCTGCCCCTTTTGCCTGAAATGTATGTGCGTTATAGTGATTAAATCATTGTTTTAAGCAAACCAACATGCAACATTACGCCCAAATCAATCCTCAAGAAATCTGCCATACCACTTTCCAGATAACAACAAATCTGGAACAATAGTAATAGTTAAATGTAGATTAAACCAGGGCGTTATTTCTTTAAGGCAACACTGTTGTTATTGCAGCTTGAAACAAAGATGTATGTGAATGAGTATTATGACTAAGTTAATACATTAGTTCCTACATGTGGTAGGCTATAACCTGAATTAAACAATGCCACTATAATATATCAAATTGTGAAAGAACATTGTGATAAACCAACCTT
>NW_004797278.1:755109-758211 GCF_000002075.1 Aplysia californica | reverse complement strand
ATTATTATTATTATTATTATTATTGTCATTGTCATAATTATCATAAAAGATTAAATCACTAAGAGAGACTGACAGGAAACATTTCAAAACGAAATTACATAAGCCAACATATTATATGTTAACTAAGGTCACACTCTCTTTTATTCCTTAAGTAGATCATATAAAAATACAATGAATTTAAGAAGAATGCCACCCTATACACGGAACGAGTTTATTAGACGACCATCTCGGCAGTGTGTTAGACGTGTTTGGTTGGCCTCGATGCTCACGGATGCACACGGGAGCTAGGACTAGGAGCAGCAGCCAACGAGTTGCAAGAGATGCAAAGAGCACACGTGCCGTTCCCTTCTTCCGTCTTCGTTTGCTCTGGGCTGCAAATTTGATTACTTAGGCTAGCCCGTGACGTTTTAGAGATTAATGCGCGAGTAATGCAATCAATCTCCGAACCCCTTGATTGCTGATGACGGGGCACGAGATAGGGCGAGGCCATTGTTTTAACGGCCCTCTGGTTCTGTTGGTGGAAGGAGCCTATCCAAGATATTGCCATCTGTCCAGAAATTTGCCCCTGTCTGGAAGAATAACGGGATCAGGGCCAGTAACTGTGTCGTTGGAGACTGGGTGGAAGGTGGCGTACAGAAAGTGCTGCCTACAAGCTTTTTGCTGCGTATTTATTTATTTACTTAATTATTTCTTCCTCTCGTTATTTATGTTGTCATCCTTTTTTTTCTATCAAGATTTAGACTATTATTATCTATTGTTTTTCTCTGTATCAACAAGTTTTTATTTACATTGTATGTACTTGTTTATTTCACAGCTTAAAACATGGATCGACCTTTGTTCTGTCTCTCTCGTAATTCTTTTCAAAATAAATTAAGTACAAAATGTGTTATTCATTAAAACTTCTTTATAAGATTCAATGTTTGTTAACGAGGTCCATTGATTCAATTCTGTTTGAAAACACGTCAGTAGGGTGATCAAATCGTATTAATTTCTTTATTTCTATAGGTTTTTATTACTAAAAATTCTTGACCCTTCTTCGCTTGATTTTGTTCGGTGTTTTTTTTTTTTTGGGGGGGGGGATGTTGTTGATTTTTAGGGGGGGGGGGTGTTTGATTGCTTTGTGGTCATATGTATGCTTCCCGGGAAGCTGAGAATGTTTCGGAGTGTTCTATGGTCTGCTGGGGTAATACAATGTAATATAGTGTAAAGCGCATAGAGCCTGCTGTTGAGCGGGGATATGCGTTATACAAATGCTATCTATTATTATTATTATTATATTAAATTATTATTAATATTTAATTTTATTTTGGCTTTAGGTGATCATGAAAATACAGCCTTTTTATAAGACATGTAAAGGGCCTAAAGACTTTTGTTTTGCAACAGAAGTGAATTCGTTTCAGGACTTTCGTTACTGGACGCCCGTTTACTTTATTAGTTTCTAGCGGTTTAATTGTCTGAAGTTGAGGAGACCATACACAGAAAAGAAATTGCAGTAGTCATGACATACGGACTCGATCACTTGAAATTGATATAAGTACTGCACCGTTTTTTATCCTCCCCCCCCCCCCCCCCCCCCTTTCCTAGAAAAAACTCTGATTTTACAAAATCGATTTGGAGGAAAATTGGTCGGAGAGGCGAGTTAGTTTGCTCCATACAAAAACTGCCCCTTCTGATCTAAACCTTTCTATTGGCGCTGTTTAATGTCATACGGTTTTTCAACATAGCACTTTATTAAGTGAGTTTTGAGCCCAAAATTGTTTCTACAAATTAAGCTTTTCAATACCTTTGGTAAACAATATTATTAACTGAGTTCATAAAGTAACACAAAATGGTAAAAAAATAAATAATTTTAAAAACAAACTTATAGGATTGATTATAAGCAGTCTTAAAATTACATCTAATTAAGCTACTACATCATAATATGATCTATGTTCTTGATTCGTAGAAAAAAAAGTTACTGTTATTCTACAATGAGCCCAGGGAGATCGAAAGAATGGAATTGAAGGGTTTAAAACGGCCTCTTTTTATGACACATTTATGATGAAGAAAACTTCCCACGACAGTATAGAATTACCAACCTGCAATACACTAAAAATCAACATTTTTGTACTTGGGTACCCACTAGTATAGTAGATACCCCCATAGGTGTCATTAGGTGGCAGCTTTGGGTAAGGGCAAAGCGTAGAGTACTTGTGAGTTCTTTTCTGGGCTCATTAATAAAATAACGTCCGTTATCCTTATAAGGAAAAGTTGTATGCACCATCGAGCATGCAGAAAAACAATTTGAAATTGCTGGTCCAAAAAAAACCGGAATCATAAATTTACAAATCAAAGGTGTTCAGTATCGAAGCGACCAGTGATTGAAAATTGTGAATGTTAAAACAAATGAATCTACTACGGTTTTCTTCTGACAATGAGGTTACAGACTTGGCCAATTTGTTGTGTCTCGTTTCACCGAAATCAAGTAGGGATCATGTGGAAGTCAACCTGATCGTGATTTTATTGTTCAGATGTGTTATTGACATTGTTTTCCGATAACTCTGAGTGGGCTTATGTGCTATGCAGGTTATTGGCACGGTGATCGGTTCATTCGATCAGATATATTTGAAATAAAACAAGCTGTATGAGCCTGATATGGTTTTAACTCTTTTTGTAGTTTCTATGATACAATATTGTTTGAGTTAATATTAGACTTGTGAAAGACTTTAATTCAATTCCAACATAGAGATGTTTTTTTCTCGCTCTCTCTCTCTCACTCTCTCCAGTCTCCTTACTTCTCTCTCTCTTTCTCTCTCTCTCTCTCTCTCTCTCTCTCTCTCTCTCTCTTTCTCCCTCCCTCTCTCTCCCTCCTTCTTCCTCTCCCTTTCTCCGTCCCTCTCCCCCTCTCAGTTTGCAGTTTAAAAAGGTGGAGTCCCCGTCTTCCCCCGTACAGTGCCGAGCACCGGGCGACTCCGTCAGTCCCCAAATAGTGGCAGGTGGCGGAGAGTTGATGGAAACCCGCGCCATTGTTCGCCTGCGATGAAATGAAATGACGCAGCCTGGCCGCGCGCGACACACACACACACACACACACACACACACACACACACACACACACACACA
>NW_004797278.1:751943-755009 GCF_000002075.1 Aplysia californica | reverse complement strand
TCTCTCTCTCTCTCTCTCTCTCTCTCTCTCTCTCTCTCTCTCTCTCTCTCTTTCTCCCTCCCTCTCTCTCCCTCCTTCTTCCTCTCCCTTTCTCCGTCCCTCTCCCCCTCTCAGTTTGCAGTTTAAAAAGGTGGAGTCCCCGTCTTCCCCCGTACAGTGCCGAGCACCGGGCGACTCCGTCAGTCCCCAAATAGTGGCAGGTGGCGGAGAGTTGATGGAAACCCGCGCCATTGTTCGCCTGCGATGAAATGAAATGACGCAGCCTGGCCGCGCGCGACACACACACACACACACACACACACACACACACACACACACACACACACACACACACACACACACACACACATATACACTCAAAGACACACACACACACACACACAACAACAACAACAACAACAACAACAACAACAACAACAACAACAACAACAACAACAAAGATAAGCGACAATACCACCAAGAAGCCAAAACGAGTGGTTCAGCAGTCCAGGCTTTAGCAAACAAATATTTATAATTTAATTAACTAATTAATTAGAATATAGACTGCATAAAAAGGTAGCCAACATAAAAAGGAAAATGCGGATGAGAAAGACATTTAAGAGGACAGGTTTTTAAGTAACGATTATACTAAAGAAAACTCGGTTCCCTGCATATAGAGACGACCGGCGTCTGTGGTGTAGCGGTTAAGCCCTTAGCTGGAGACCTGAGTTCGATTCACAAGTGGGGAGAAATTTTTATTCAGTGTCTCAATCTCTGTGCTGGGGCGATGTATCCCTCTCAACTTGAGTGGGCCCTGGCAGACAGATCGGAAGCCGGCCTCCTAAATGATCTAAATAGTGTCGATGGGGACGTAAAAGCACCAACATAAAAAACAGAGAGAAGAGGGGCGAAGTATCAGTATACCAATATCATTATCAAGGAGGGGCACAGAAATATGAGAGGATAAACAGAGAATACTGGTCTGGTAATAATATTACAAATTAATTGATCAAAACGAGTGTTTTGGCAAAAGAAACCATGCTCAGCACATGGCCTGAGTGTGTGAGTTGTGGCTGTTTCTGAAAGTATCGACTCACCCTCTTTATACAGTCGAACAGTTCATCTGTCACTGTTACCTTCATACTGCTGGCACTAGATCTTAGAAACAGATACATAATGTATCAGTGGATTTCGCTTAAACCGAAGACGTTTAAGTTTAATCCAGAAACAACAGTAAACCGTAGAAAATAAAACCCCGGAGGGTGGGGGAAGGGGGGGGGGGGGGTTGTGAGCTTTTTTTTTCTCTTTTTTTACCTCTCTTTCTTTAAACTCTAAATTAGAGCAATATTTCTAAACCCAAAACCCTGGCTAAATCGAAAAAAATCTGGCGTCTCTCATTTTTTTATTTTAGGCACTTTCCACAGTATTTCAGTTTTCGGTTGTTTTGGGAAAGGGGGGGGGGGGCTTTTTGGGTTTTTTATGGCTTTTGGGGGGTTTGAATTTTTGCTAGGTTTTTTTTTTTTTTTTTTTTGGTGTCATATTGAGTGTGTTGCGTTATATGAATAGAGGGTGCCTTCTTAAAATTAAAATTATTTTTTAAATATGTCGTTTCAGTTAGTTTTCGGGGTTTGTAGTTAACAAGGGCGCTGGTTTTTTCATGGTGTATACGCTTATGTGGTGTGTTTGTTGTTATTTTTAATTACTTTTTTAATTATTTTTTTTTTCGGGGGGTGTACATGTTTTTGAGTGAGTGTGTTTGCGTCCGTATGCGAGTGTTTGTTTTCTGAATTTTCAATTTTCTTTTGTTTCTTTTATTATGTGATGAAGATGATTACATGATCTAGAGAGAGAGGGGAGGAGGGGGGAGATTTACAGAGAGAGGAGGGGGGGTTTACACACACAGAGAGAGAGAGAGAGAGAGAGAGAGAGAGAGAGAGAGAGAGAGAGAGAGAAAGAGAGAGAGAGAGACGGCAAACTGACAAACAGACAGATATAGAAGAGAAGGAGAGAGCACATGGTGATGAAGGAACAAGAAGAGAGAGAGAGAGAGAGAGAGAGAGAGAGAGAGAGAGAGAGAGACAGAGAGAGAGAGAGAGAAAGAGAGAGATAGGGGGAGAGAGAGAGAGAGAGAGAGAGAGAGAGAGAGAGAGAGAGAGATAAAAGTGGACAAGGAGAGACAGAGAAATAGAGAGAGAGGGTGATAGCAAGAGGCAACGATTAAGGCACAAGGATTCTATGAGTGTGTTTGTATTTTTGCAAATCTTAAATTTCTGAAATATAAAAACGGATTTTAGAGGAAAGTCTTTAATAGAATTCATCAGTTTACTCCAAGTTTTGACACTGAGCATGTACACGAGTTGCCTCAGTTCATCAGAATAATTAGGTCGCATCCGACAATGACATAAATTTAATAAGCAGCTTTTATCTCTTTGCCTTTGTTACTTTGTATGAAATTAATATTCATTTTCCCACAAGCCAGGCTTGAAGTAAGGATAAGCCAAATAAACATGATTCTGTGAGGGATACTCGAGATGATCACAAAAGTAAGAACGCTTTTGACCATGAAACAATGATTATTATGTTTACTTATTATATTATACTGACAGCTAAAAAGTAGGACTGCTCCATAATAGCTGTAAAGGTTGTAGAGCATGATGTAGAGCGTGAATATACATTATCATCATCATTATCATTGTTGTTATTATTATTTTATTTTTTAAAATTATTATTACTATTATCATATGTTATTATTATGTTATTATTATTATATATATTACTATTATTATTATTAAAATTATTATTATTATTATTATTATTATTATTATTATTATTACAATTATTATTATTATTATTATTATTATTATTATTATTAAAATTATTATTATTATTATTGGCCCTTCCGCTAATAATATAAAGTGCTTTTCAATACAACTTCCAAAAAACAACTACATGAAAAGGCAAATAGAATTGATCATAGTTTTGAAAACCATGTATTAGTGTCTATTAAGGCATAAGCTTAGTGGGTGGTTGGCGGGTGCTCTGGTGTGGTTTGCTTCTTCTTTCCTATCAAACATCTATCGTCCTTAT
>NW_004797278.1:742482-751843 GCF_000002075.1 Aplysia californica | reverse complement strand
CCTCTCTCTCTCTCTCTCTCTCTCTCTCTCTCTCTCTCTCTCTCTCTCTCTCTCTCTCTCTCTCTCTCTCTCTCCTTTCTTTTCCTCCAAGCGTGAATCCTGCATGCCCAAGCTCAAAGAGAAATGACAGCTACAAACACCAACACAAAACGGTACTGGTGGGGCTCTCTCTGCCGACTTCAGTCAGATCAATACTCCACGCCCAGTAGATTGTTTTTCACCATGGCGTTTCTGACATTTCCTTATTAAAAACATAACACTCGGGTCACGGTTATGCCCGATCAGAGCTAAAGATTTAGTAAACGACCAAAATGACTCATGCTCATGGGTGGAGCCGTCCCAGAGATCAAATACATGCGAATTTGGGCATAAGCCTTTCTGATGAGGGGGAGACCCTGGCTGGAATACACTAGGGACAGCCCGCGGACCGTAACGGAGTTAAAGAAAACAATGGATGCTCCCTCTCCCGGCCATCTGCGCAGCTTTAGGACACACTGCAGGCAGCAGCGCAAAATGTCGCGTTTTGCCAAGTGCAGCTAGTCTCGAGCATGGTGACATTATTCTTAACACAGAACTCTGTCCTCTCCTCTCCTCCCTTCTCCCCTCTCTTTTTTAAAGAGGACATTTAATCAAATTACCTCCGACTTGGGTACTGCATTAAGGGAAACAGGCTATTTTACCACATTGTTTCCTTTGTTTACAAGAGGCTTTGATCGAAAATACAAATTGTAGAGGGTTTTTTTTGGTTGGTTTTTGTTTGTTTGTTTGTTTGTTTGTTGGTTGGTTTTTGTTGCTGTTGTTTTTTTCCGTTTCGTTTTTTTTCTAAGACCCAACATTAGTGTCAAAAGCAAGTAGGCCTACTATGGTACAGAAAAATTTACCAACACTCGCATAAAATTTTCTCATCTTTGTATTAGATATCTAACAAAACAATGCACAGATATTTTTTTATTTCATGTCAGTAAAGATGTATCGCAATTCAGACCTTTTATTTCATTAATGAGAAGAAGCACAGCTGGGAAAAGAAAATCGTCTTTTTGCGTGTCCTTGCTTCAGACTGGCTTTTTTTTTAAAGCTGTTGTTACAAGCTATGAGTTCCACTCGCCTACTAAGCTAAAAGTGTTTTAATCATTTTCTGTGTCCTTAAATAATTGGAAAAAATAAGAAGAAATGTGAATATGCAAGGAGTTGACGCAAAGCGATGAAGATTAAGACATTTTATAAATTCCTGCCTGCATTTTAGTTTAGTTTAGTTTTAGTAGGAGTTTTACATTAGTAACACAAAAGGGTCAAATAGGTGCCGAAGAAGTGTTACGAGAGAGTAACGAACAAAGAAGAGAAGACGGAGAGATAAGGACGATAGATTTTTGAAAGAAAATAAGGAGCAAACCACACCAGCGCACGCGCCAGCCACCCACACTGCCTACAAACGGGATATAATAAAAGAGCTATTGTGCGTACAGGATAATGGGGCGTCATGAAGACTTCGTCCTTCAGTCCCATGATCTCTTTTGTTAGCCAGTCTTCCATACTAATTTTATGTCTCTGCTTCACACAGCACTGACTTTTTCACGCTGAGAAATGCACAATGTTTTTGTTATTGCATCAAGCACTATTTTTCCATCAACGTTTTGGGCTGTTGCGATGGAAAAGATAAACGTTCGGACGACAAAAATATCCTCTCGTTTATTTTAGATTAATGTGCACAGTGCAGACCATGCGTACAGAGATTTGTGATGGTATCACACCAAGTCCACTGCCAATGTCATTTATGTCTTGTCCGCTCGAAAGCCATGCAGTGCCCCCCCCCCACCCTGTAAGAAGAAAAAAACTACCTCCGAGCGGCAGGGGATGGGAGAGGGGAGGAAGGATGGGAAGGATGTGGGGTGTGGGTGGGGAGTGGGGTGTGGGTAGGAAGTGGGGTGTGGGTGGGGAGTGGTTTGGATAGGGAGTGAGTTGTGGATGTGGAGGGGATAGGGGATGAGGATTGGGGAATGGGGTGTGGATATGGGATGGGTTTGGATGGGGAGTAGGGTGTGGAGGGGGGGTGGATGGGGGGGAAGGGGATGAAGAACGGGAAATCGATGGGGAGAGGGGTGTGGATGGGTGTGAGGTGTTGGTGAGGAGTGGGGTGTGGATGGGGAGTGGGTGTGGTTGGGGAGTGGGTGTGGTTTGAGAGTGGGGTGTGGACAGAGTGGGCTGGATTGGGGGGAGGGTGAAAGGGGAGTGGGGTGTTAATGGAGGAGTGTGTGGATGGGGGGAGGGGTAGAAGTTGTCTCTGTTCCATCGGCTGAAGGCCAGACTCTTCTTATAGTGAGTTCCCATTCACTCATCTGGTACTAATAAAATTAATAATTATGATTTAAAGATAGAATCGTTTTCTTGACTTTCACCTTTCACTACGCCCCCCCCCCCCCCCCCTCTCTCTCTCTCTCTCTTCTTCTCTCCCCTCCTTCTTTTTTTATGTTTGTTACTCTCTTGTAACACCTCTAATCTTCTGACGCTCATATGACCTTATAGCAGTTGCGAGTGCCGTAAAACCTCTACTAAAACTAAAAAAGCATAAGCTTATTCAAACACTAAACAAAGACATCTACAACCTTAAAAACTCAATGAGAGAACAAATATTTAACACAAAATGCTTAGTAAACAGAATGATCTATCCGGTTTATTACATGTGGAATGAGGAAAACAGCTAAAGAATATGCTAACAACACAGTCAACAAACTTTTAACAAGGTGCATTTCAAACAGCAAAATATACATTCTTTTTAGATATTTCTTTATTTTTCAAGAATAAAATTCAATGAATTTCACATCTTAAAAATGCTAGACATGTATTTCATGTATAAAAACAACATGTTACTTTTTTAATGGTCCTATTCCCTTTCAAGATACTTTTTTCATCAATTTCTTTCTCCTTTTGGTTTCGGTCTGCTGCTGCTACTGCAATCCCACACTAGATCCCGAAATAATATCGTCATGAGCATTCAACGTTACCTTTTTAATACCCAGAACCCAAAATAATAGAAAAACTTGTGAAAACATGTCTTCTTCCGTCATTTAACATTATTATCTATCAAAGAAATTAACAATGTTTCCTCTACAAAAAATAACAATGCTTTATATACTGGCGATGTTTTTTAAGTTCATATAAATAGGTCTAAGCATAGTTTTCCTGAATTAGCAAATTACAAAAAATACTGTGAAGTTTAAAAAACTATTTCTTTATTTGTGTTCATAAAACTTTACTATTTGTGTGCAACTATACACATGGCATGACATTTTTAGTTTTAAGTGAGATTTATTATTTCTAATGTCAACAGCAACACACACACACACACACACACACACACACACACACACACACACACACACACACACACACACACACACACACACAAATAAATAATCAATTGCACACTTTGACACAAAATTCTCGAGAGACCAGTTACAATCTTTATAACTTGTACTAACGTAAAGATGAAAAGTTAGAGATTCCATCTCTTCTGAAAAGAACGGGTACACTACCAAAGGGAAGCAATCAGAATAGAAACAAATATGTATACACACTTCTGAGTGTTTCCCCTTGAAAAGATATCTTCTCTCCCCCCCACCCCCTTCCCCCAAACACGGGTAACATTCTTCATCATTTTTATCAAACTTTTTTTTTATAGTAGAGGGTGTTACGGTGCTCGCAACTGCATAAGGTCATACGAGCGCCAATGGGTGGGTGTCAAAAGAGAAATCTTTACAGGGAATCAGACTTACTCTGCTCACCTCTCTAGCTTCAGCAGCACAAGGTCTGCTTCGACTATCAAGGCACCCCGGAAATAGCTGGTCCCAAGAGTGTGACAAACATACAAAAGAAGTAGAGGAAAATGACAATAGTAAGGATTAGGAAAAAAGACGCAGCAGTTCCCTGTTGTAGATCAGGCACAGTTATGAGCGTGACATGAATCAGCCCATTTACAATTCTACTGTGCTTGAACGAGAAATTTCCCCCCTTTGGGAATGGCCTAAAGACACTACAGTCAGTGGCACTGCCCCGGGGGAGTTATCGAACTTTTAAAAGCCAAAATAGCCTCCCCACCATGTTTAGATACATAATTCACATAGAAATTTTCTAGCTAGATTGAGACACTAAAATAAAAATTTTCATATTTGCCGCTATTCTTTGTTATAATCTGAAAGCTTTGATAAGATGCTTTGAAGTGAATCAATTCTTTAGGCTACTAATGCTGCAAAGATCATGATGCTATATATATATATATATATAGATAGATAGATAGATAGATAGATAGATAGATAGATAGAGAAAAGATTCAAAACTTTGCAAACAAGAACCAAAGTACAAAGAGAGGTTGAAAACAATGACAATGATAACATACATGAGATCAATCAGTTTACAATATTTCAGCACAAAATACAAAACAAAATACAACTTTACAATATTTCAGCACAAAATACAAAACAAAATACAACTTTACATAACCAACACAATTCTCTTTCAAAGTATTCAGGATTGATTAAACAGCCAATTATGATTTTGTCCTATCAGTTCAATATTTTTCTTTTAATGCTAATACAAAACTAGATCTATATCAATACAGATGTCAATAAATATATAGGGCTATCAATGTAGAACATAAGACACAGCGTTTGTGTCTATTGATGCAAGAGCATGGAGAGCATATTTCTCAAAAACATTACGACTTGAATAAAATGAAACCCTTCAAGAGGGCTTTGTTAATTATTCATACACAACCAAAAGCTAGCCAGTGTACACAATTAAAGAAAGCCATGTGAATTGATATCTCACTTTTAAGTTTTCACTACAACAAAAATATCAATTAATTGATACCAAAAATGTAAGATTTACCACATAGTGAAAGAAGAGATTTTACAAAACATTTTAGACAATGTCCATGCCAAGAAGATAGGGACAATCAATTAAAGATTGTAAGTACAGCACCGGACTGAAGTACACATATTTACAATTATACCAATGCCCAGTCACCTAAAGAGTATTACACATATTGCTTTTCACTTTTATTCCAATACTGTAATGAGTATTCATTGTTGATGTTGTTTCAAAATCACAAGAACAAAGAAATATATTAATTCTTAGATCCCTGGATGCCTGATCCTACAGGATCCCACGGCTTGAGTTCCTTTTATTTGAAGCCAATCATATTTTTCTGTGTTTGACATACATATAGGCAGCCCTTACACAGATGTACACCCAGGTCCAAAGGAGGTAGATAAAGGCATGCTAATGGGATTTCTTTCAATAGAAGCAAAATGAGTCCATTTTATAAAGAGACTGGCAAGTCTTGTTTCAAAGATAAAAATGTTTAACTCTTTATTCAATTGAAAAAAAACCATGTATTTTACTGCCATAATATGAACATGAATGTTTAATTGAATTGGTATCCTTTTCCTTCAACTGTAGATGCTTCATCTGAGCTGAGTGAAATGACCATTTCTCTGAGTTCTCAATTTAATACAAGACATTTTTGGGGAGAAATTTTTACTTGTCATTACTACAGCGTATGTAAACCACCCTGGATGTATAGGAATATATTCAAGTCATACATGAAATCAATGTTTATTGCATGCAGACACTGAAAATATAGGAATCATGAATGAATGACTTATTTTAGTTCAGTAAAAGGTTTGGCAGAGATAATGGAAAATACGAGAAATACTGATGAACGCTGACAGTGTACTTCCATGTTTGCGGGGATTTCCAGACTAACCCCGTGAGTGTTGTTCCGTGTTTATAAAGTCAAATACTTTTTTTTTGACATTTCAAAAATACTGGACAAAAATGAAACAATAAATAAATGTCTTGTGCCAAATGATGTGACTATACAACATTTAAACAGTGAATTCAAAATCACAACAACATTGGGCAAGCAAAAGAATCAACTGATAGCACACAGAAGAAGACTAGAGTGACCATATAGGCATGCAAATGTTTGAAAAGAAAAGTTTCTCACTAGCAAAGAACTGTAAAATCATCCTAAATTGTCTGATTTAGATGCTATTATAAATTTTGATTAAAAATATGAACAACCTCAAAAGTGGTTAACGACAACCAACTCTATAAAAAGACCCAAAAAAATCAGATGGCCTAATGAAGTAGGACCTATTATTTCATAGTTGCCTATACAACAAGACAATCACTTTAAACCAGCGGCAAGATAACAATATTCTTATTCAAGCCTCCAAAAAGTAATACTCTGAAGTAGGGTTTCAAGATAATTGTTTTATCTTTAACCTTTTGATCCTTGATTTTCTGAAACTACAAGACCCATACACTATGGCCCATTTGGGTCCACTGTTAGATTTTCATACTGAGAGTGCAAAAAAGTAAGGTTGGCACACACTAATGCCTGCGTTCATGTCCTTAAGGTAGAAAGAGAAACGCTTTAAAATCAAAATGGAAACAGGGAAAATTATATCATTATCTGCTGTAAGCTTTCCGGTCCAGACCCACATTATTAGTAACTTCAAGATTACATCATTATTTCTAAAAATATCAACAATACTGGATCAAATGAAGTAAAACTTTTTACATAAAAAGCAATGTGAACAAGTTTACAACGGATTGCCGAGAACGCTCCAAAAATATACGTTTTCATACCACAACTTTTCAAACCATGCATCTTTCACTAGCAAAAATTCCATTCACTATGCAGTACCTATTAATGCAAAACTGCTTTAATACTGATTTCAAGAAAGACAGCCTAAAACAGAAAAGGCAGTGCTTTGCAAGTTTGCATTAGCAGTTTTGTCGTTGTTATCAATCCAACAATGTTAAGCAGAAATTCGACTCTTCACAAATCCTCCTTAAAGAAATGCCTTCAAATTATGAAAGACTCCCATAATCACAGTGTTTAGTACATCATGTCAGAAATACTTGCTCAAATAAACTTCTTATCATTTAAACATTCATTCCGACTGTCAGTTATGTGATCTTGAATTATTCTTATTTCTGAGAAAACATATCATTCTTATTTCTCAGAAAACACATAACAATAAAATTTTAAAGGAAGAATTTTGTCAAACCGTCACATTATTCACCACCACAAATTTCTGCCATGGTTCACTAATGACTATAAGTCATTAAATATCAGCTGTCAAGGACGGTTTCAAGGCTGTAAATCAACTATCATATCAACAAGCTGTTGGTATCAGTGCGTCCTGCTTTATTTCCAGATAGAATACTGCGGCTGGGAACTATTCATGCCGTTGACTCGTAGCTGGGGCTCTGTCTCATCAGCAAGAACGTCCCCAGACATGGCTGCCAGGTAACTGTTTCCCTCATCACCGCCATGTCTAGCTGCTGGTTTGTACTCCGCCTAAATGATGCAAAGCTTCAACTGCATTATCAGAATACTATCCGAATACTAATTGTGTATCAACCAACTTAAACATTACAACTGTTAAAAATTGTTCATTTACATCATATTATGTAGGTGATTGACGGTCTGTTTGTGAATGTAAGCGTAAATGTATGTATGTGTAGAAGAGAGAGAGAGAGTGTGTGGGTGTGTGTGCGTGTGATTGTGTGCATGCATGCATGTGTATGTGTGTGTGAGTGTGTGTGTGTGTGGGGGGGAGGGGGTGAGGGGGGTGGGGGAGAACACTAAACCAATATATACCTGTGGCTAGACAATAAAGATTAGTCTTATCTCATCTCACATGAAATATAACAATTGTAAATACATAACATCCATAATTACTCATGAAGTATTAATCAAAACACAATTCCAAACTGATAGCAACTCAAAATTGTTCAAAGCATAAAAGGATGTACATTCCAAATCTATGTTGGCTGTTGTTATAACTGTTTATTTATTCAGAGCAAACTTAAAAAGACTTGACTATCCTCCACCATTTAATCAAGCTCTAAATTATCTAGCTGTACATGGTTATACGTCATTTTGATAATATGAGCCTGACCCGAGTATTTCAAACGAACATTATATGAGTATTTTAACATAATAGACCAGTCACAGACAAAAGCTTACCATGTTAATACCATGTCCTAATTCTCTCTGCTGTCGCAGTCCAGAACCCTGAAAAGATAAAGATATCAAAGATTAGCAGATCAATATCCGAGACATAACTTACTCAAAGACCTCATCACTGAACCAATTCAAAAGAACTTCAAATGATAATGCAAACTTCCTCTGTAGCAATAATATTGTCATCAATTTGCAAATCCTGGACCAAATAACATTAGATTTCAATATATTTTTAAACTTTTTTTATCTAATACTCAAAGCCTTCAATTCAGTAGGCCTATCGTATAAGGTAATCTAACATTGGTGTGGTGTCTTAGAAAAACAGGACATATCATCATTTTGAGGGTACTTTGGATGGACAGTCAAATAGGAAAGTCCTTCCATTCCAAAGAGTATTGCAATCACATTTTGTTAATATCTTGATCTCCTCTGACATAGATTTTGACACACATTTAGGTTTTCGAACTTCAAGAGACATAAAACTAAGAAAAAATGTGAAAAAAAGGAGGTATTTCTAATAAGGATGTTTTTGGGTAAATACTACACAAAGTGATATGCCATTCTGAATTGGAATAAAATGGAAAATGAGTTTTCAATCTATATTATACATGATGGAAAACTATTAGTGCATAATAAAAACTTGTTACTTTTTTATTTCTCCAACTTTCAAAGGTACTAACAAAAAGAAGCTTCAAAAACAACATCTTTAGTCAGCCTATTCATCGCTTTTTGATTTTCAAACAGAAAAATTTACTAAAGAAATAAAACTGATATGCTATCAAATACACAAAAAGTCAATATTATTTTTTTTTTTCAGGCTGTTCCTAAGTTAAAGACTTTTGCTTGATTTTCCTGGCTATGGCAAATGTTTCTTTGTAAAAACACAATGACAAAAACATACATAGATAAAAAAGGACTAAACCTCCACACAAAAAAAGTAATTGAGCTTGCCACTTAGAATATGCAATACATTATGTCTGACTCATGTGCTCTTCCGGCTTATAAGATTAAAACACACAAGTTACTACAGTGGAACTCGGATTCAACGAGCTCGGATTCAACGAGAACTCAGATTCAACGAGAGGAGATGGATTCCCTGGGTTTTTTTCTTCTTTAAAATCAATAAAAATAACCCGAATTCAACAAGCACTTAAATCAGAAAGCTTGGATTCAACGAGGTCGCTTCCAGGTGAACAGCCCGCGTAGACGTGGCTTCGCTCATTTTTCTCCCACAACGAACTGTATCTATTCCCGGAAACCATCCATTGCAACTGCATCGTGAACCATTATTCGCTTAGCTGATTGCATGAGACCAGTCAGCCG
>NW_004797278.1:741496-742382 GCF_000002075.1 Aplysia californica | reverse complement strand
CAACAGTCCAGGGGTGGAACGTCGCAGATACAAATGCGTCAGTCTTTTTTTCCCCCTGGCAACTGATCATTATTGCAATGAAAAGTTAGTCTTGACATAGATCTACGCTGGTCTTTGGAATGAAAAGTTGCCATATGCTAGGCTCTACACAGCAACACAACTTTTTGGCAAACAATCAAGATGACACAGGCATGCATTTAAACTAACAGGTCTTTTTTTTTTGCACAGCTCATACTATGCAGGCATTTCAGGCACCACTTGTTACTTCTCTGTATACTAATTATACATTACTTGCCTGTAATTATCTACATAAAACCTTATGTTTGCTATAACGAACACTCAGATTCAATGAGATTTTAGTTCAGGCCCAGGTACCTCGTTGAATCCAAGTTCCACTGTATCAAGAGAAGAGACGTTAAAACATAATCAAATTGCCCCTCCCTCACCCCCCCCCCCCCCCACCCCCTCTCTCTCTCTCTCTCTCTCTCTCTCTCTCTCTCTCTCTCAATTGACAATTGTCATATGGCACAACTATAGAAATTAGAAGCCTCAATCTGACAATCAAAGTAAAAATAAGCAAAGCACATACTGGTCTCAGAATTCCTTTCTCCACCAGTTCACCTCTTGAGGTTCTCGGCACATCTAATGCAGCAAAGAATGGCCAGATCTTGTCTGAAGCTGAAGCAAAATCAGCTGGGGTCCTAAAAATTTCACACATTAAAAAGATTCAGTCTGAAATGTTTAATGTGCTGCTTAACTATCAACATCAAGACATACCCTCAATTTGTGCCCCCTTCTCAGGAGTCAATGGAACTCTCTCTCTCTCTCTCTCTCTCTCCCTCCCTCTCCCTCTCCCTCTCCCTCTCCCTCTCCTCTCCCTCTCCCT
>NW_004797278.1:732029-741014 GCF_000002075.1 Aplysia californica | reverse complement strand
TCTCTCTCTCTTTCTCTCTCTCTTTCTTTCTCTTGCAAACATATAATTCACACACACAAATAAACAAACACAAACAAATGCTCGGATAGTCTTAAATACACAAAAAGACAAATGATAAAGTGAGAAAAATTAGACGAACAATTCTATTTACTAAAACTAAATTTCATAGAGATGGGTAGGTTGTAGGCGTGGAGTGTGAATGTGAGGACTTGAGTATATCTCTCAGAACAGAAAAGAATGAATGTTTTCAGTAAAAATATATCACCTGTGGTATGCATCAGGCAGCTCAGGTTGAGCACCATATTCAAGCAAGGACATAACCACCTGGGGAAATAAATAAATCCACTACTCCCTGGGACACATGCTTGAATCTTTTCTTTTGCGATTTTTAAATGTACATAAAAACAATATTCAATTTAATGTAGAAGGAATCTCAATTAATGAGGAAGCTTATTCAGAATTTGAACTTTCTTACATCACAGGAATGCTAATTATCAGAACCTAGAAAACTGAGAAAAAAAAAAATCGCATTTCTGCTATACAATAAAGACATAGTACAAAGTGATGGGTCTTCCCTTTTGAACCTAGTCGTCAGGAGACAAAACAGCCGGCTTTAAGGTGGACAGGAAAGTAAGCTGGATTTAAAAGGGCAAAAATCTGCTCCTGCCCATTAGATTCTCTCGTTTATTCTATATAGAAATATGACACTAAAACAATACCAACACCTGAGAGACAAAACAGAGGCTTCTTTCCTTTTTTTTTCTTTCAATCAATATGTGTGTGTTCATGTGTACGAGTGTTGCATTTTAGTCAAGCGATGCAGTATGATCACAATGATTGGAAATATGAAACCAGTCAGTTGCAATGTGCTGCATAAGTGAAGGGAAAGAAATACTGACAGAAGGGGCCAGCTTTTTTAAAAAAAGTATTGGACACTTTCACCTAGGTAGAGGGACAAGCAATTACATCAATCGAAAGGCCACTTAGTTCAGCACAGCTTAGATGCAACATAAACAACAAAGTGAAACTATGCATGAAGGGCTCAGATTTTGTCATCTTCTAGCCCATGCCATTCCCAACTCCCTTCACCCGAATCTCTCTTTCCCTTTTACTTAATAAATAGTGATCTATCAGCAAGCCGATGTGCTTGAAAGTTTGAAACAAGGATATGGAAGGTGTGAGAGTGCCTACTGCTTCCCTCCCCCTCACACCTGTGTTTTTATTTTGACTCCATAACATTGTACATTATGTACTGGTCCAGCCTTGAAGAGGGCCTCTTTGCAAAATATAACAAAGATGGACACTTAAAAAGGTTCTTGCCTATAGCTGAGACTGGGCTCTCAGTCAGATTTTTATTTAGGCCTATATAGAACAGGATCTTCAGCATTCAAACCACAGAGAAAAAATCTGCTTCACAGCAAAAGCAGGCTAAACAGACTAAATTTTTACATCTGGTGTTTTTAGGCAGACATCACTGTATTGGTTAGCACGAAAAGGTGAACATTTTTATCCAGTTTACCAGTGCACCCAGACAATCACTAAATAAAGCAGAAAAAAGAGACATAATAAATTCTTAGTATTTTCTCTTTTTTTTAGGGGGGATGGAGATGGGTTTTAAGTTTTAACATAAACAGACCCGTGTACAGATTTTTAAAAATACATCACGAGTTGAGAATTGAACCAGGTAAATTAACTGGGCAAACTAAGAGACATTATAAGAATAACATACTGGGCCATGTTCTTGAAATGCTGCTGCATGTAAAGGTGTCCACAGTGTTTCCTCATTCTGTAAATTGGGATCTGAATACACAAAACAAGTAGAATAAAAAAAATATGAAGCCAGAGAAACCATGTACACTCAGAATTAACACAACTGCTATAGATCTTTTACCTGATTAGATTTTCAACTTGTCCAATCCTGATCAGATTCACTAAAACAAACCCTCTTTTAACCCATTGCCTTCACCTGCATTAATAAAACAGACAGACAGACAGCAATTAAATTTGTTATGTATTTAAAAAGCAGCACAAAAGGAACATCACTGCAGAAATAAATTGAATTTCTCTTAAACACAATTAGTCGCTGACATTCCAGCACCAAAATTTTGCCACTGTACCTTTCTGTCAGCACTTCAGTCTGTTTGTCAGTCAGTCTGTTTATTTACCTCTCACTGTATCCATTGTCCATCTGTCAATAAATCAATCTACTTGGAAGAATGCAAAGCTTGCAAAGCATTATTTCCTCAATTATACTAGATGTAGGCTTTAAGGATTGCATCATTGATAACATATTAACTGCAAAGTGTAAGACTCCGGAATACGCCATTTTGAAGAGTGACGGATTACGGAGCCTAACAGTGAGCAGTCGATATGTGGTGTACGGAATATGCAGTCTAAAAGCAAGAACTTGGTAGTTCAGATATTTTAGACAAAAGACTGTTGATAAAGGGGTATTTTCCTGTCAACAACAAATTCAACCCCACTTTAGCACAGGATAGAGAGATAAAGAGCAAGCTTCAAATATGTAGTGATGGATCAGCTTGTCACAACAAATTTAATGTCAAACAATATTTTAGCTGGCCAAATGTTTTATTATAGGTAAACATAGACAGAAAGACAGACAGACAGATGGACAGACAGACACAGAAGCAGAAAGACAGACAGACAGACAGACGATATAATGGAAGGACAGATGGACGGACGGATGGATGGATGGATGGACGGACGGACGGACAGGGAGACAGACAAACAGACAGACACACAGACAGACAGACAGACAGACAGACAGACAGACAGACAGACAGACAGACAGACAGATAGACAGGCAACTTGATGGAAGGACAGATGAACGGTCGGACAGATGGATGGACGGACTGACAGGCACGCAGGCAGACAGACAGACAGACAGACAGATAGACAGACAGACAGACAGACAGACAGACAGACAGACAAAACAAACAAACAGGCAGGCACGCAGGCAGGCTGACAGACACACAGAAAATCATACAGACAGATTGATAGACATGTGCATGTGAGAGAGTGTGTGTGTGTGTGTGTGTGTGTGCGCGTGTGTGTGTCGTGTGCCCTCACGATTCTATACTATGAGTATGACCTTGTCTAGTAAAACTATAATGAAGGCATGATTCACTGGGGATAGGCATACATATTTAAATCCAAAATGATCTTCCAAAACATACTTGTTCCTGCCTCAAGAAGCTGGTTGACACTGTCCTTGATGCCCCAGAAGGAAGCTAAATGAAATACATAAAGCAAAAAAGACAAAATTATTCACTGGGACTATTAAATAAGAAAACACAGTTAAAGAAACCAATTTAACAAGCTTTCTAATGTAACAATGTTTCTTTATAACTGTAGACTAATATCTACAAGAAGAAAAAGCCAATTGCAACAGAAGACAAAGAGCATAAGTCTATGCCATTACAATGATTTCCCACGTTAGTTCGTTATCATCATAATAAAAGAGAAAGTAAAACATTCAACCCTTATATTTTGATCCCAATCTCTAAGACTGTCAAATTAAAGGTTGAGTATCAATTTTGACGATTGTCGAAAATGTATAGTGTGTTTTATTCACAAAGCTCATGGCTTTTCTAACATCTGTTTAAAATTAAAGAAAGTTCTTGCTCTTTGTCCAGAAGCTATCTTTACATTTTACTGACATTTTCAAAGCAAAGGGTCTGTTTTGAGTTAGTTTGAGTAAATAGGACATGAGTGCTGTATATAGGGTATAACGTGATGATGGAGAAAAGGACTATTTTTTTCTTCTAAAACTTAGTTTTGTGATCTGATGTGCTCTCGTGTTCATCTTATATGCCACTCACAATTTTTTTCTTTTTACTTAGGCATGAAACCTTTAACAGTTTGAGAGTGCAAAAAAAATAGCGTTTATTGATAAATTTAGGTGGGGGAGGGGGGGTATTTTTTTAAAAATGAGAATAAAGTGTAATAGAATATTCAATGTTCTCACAACAAGTATGAACTCATTGTATGCAACAATAACAATATGAGAAGTGTTTTTATAAAGTACAGTAGAATTGCTATTTTTTCTGTAACAGACTATGGGGACTTTGGAATAAACCAGAATCAAGGGAGGCTAGGACTCAAAAGATTGGGAATTTGGAAATGGACGTTATTTTAAGCATTTTACTTACCAACATACAACTGTGTCTTTTTAGCAAATGGACCAGTGCTTTGAACTTTTATATCATCCGTAAGAAAATCTTGAACAAGCTGTAAGGAGGAAATAAAGAAAATCAACTACTGATAAGTGAACTACCATGAAGTTCTTAAACAAATGTTGATAACTAAGATCAACTTACAGTCCATCTCTCTCATTTCCAAATTCCCAAATTCATGTGAATTCTGTAAGAGAAAATTGTTCTGTAAGGTATTCAAATTGGTCAACAGGATGCCCAGTAAAGGGCATCAGTTTGTCCAAAGAGACGCAACTGTGCATGAATTTTTTATATGCAGTGATCAATAAACTTATCCAAAAGTACTATACAAAACAATAAGACGGTTGCACTCTAACAATTAAAGTCGCTATTGACAGTATATTTAAAATGCATAATGAAGTACATGATCATTCAGATATGATATATATGGGGGATCTCATGGTCTAGAGGTTACAGAGTTCTCTTATCATTTAAAAGGTTCTGGTTCGAAACCAGACAACGACATGGAAAATTTTCCTTTCTAAAATGTTTTCCTTTCACCTCCTTTCCTACTCTCTTACCGTGTTCTGTCATCTGCTTTCTTCTCCACCTTCTGCCCCCCCCCTTCCCTTTGTCCACCTCCTCTAGGCTCCAGACTCTTTCCACAGCCTTTCTACAGCTATTCCTTGGCTCCTTCTTACTGCTGTACATAAGATCTAACACCCTAGACTTCTCAGACAGGGGCGAAAAATCTCAGAGGTCCTGAGTGAAAGAGGCGCACATTAAAGATCCCTTGATCCTAAAACCAATAAGAATAGGCTTCAGCCACCATCCGGGCAAAATTCAAAATTCCTACCAAACTACTGAAAATATTTAATGTGTTCCGCACACTCATATGACCTTATGCAGTTGCGAGATCTGTAAAACACTTACCAAAACGAAAAAATAAAAAACAAGATATATATGTCATTTTGTAAGCCTACAACTCAAAGTGGTGTCACATATGACTAATCACAGAGAGGATAAACTTCCAGAGGCCATGCACTGTTTTTTTAATTTATGATTCTTAGCCTTGTGTTGGCAAAGCAAAACTGTCTCCATCATTTCATATTCCCCAAGACATGAAGTAATACTTTAAATTACAATAAGCTTATTAAAAAATATGTTGTTTTTTTTCCCCTTATACAACATTGCCTTTCTCTGTACACAGAATTTTGTCGCAAATTTATTTCTTCAGTGTGTAGCTCAGCTCAACTGTAGGGCCCATCACACCTTTACAGGTGAAGGCAGGCCTCCATTTTTCCATATCAGATCTTTAAATATGAATAGTTTCACAATAAAATGTAGCAATGACCACGAAAATCCTTTTTTTGCCAGAAAGTGTTTGCAAATAGGTGCATTTTGTAGCTTTATCTTCAGAAAGCATGGAACTTTTTGAATTTTTGAAATCCATCAATAAACAAAAAAGTTACAGATTTTTTAATCAATTAATTTCTGGTATACTTTTATATAATGAAAAAACCCCCAAATATGGGACGTCCTTTGGTGAGTTTTGAGACAATATTCGTCATAACTCGCTCATTTCTCGGAGTATTTAAAAGAAACTTGGCAACCCAGTACATTTTGTAGTGCAGAATCTAGTCCTGCTTTCAGATTTTTCATAGCTATCCTATTTTTTGAGTTATGAAGACGTTTATAGGTAAAAATGTGGCGGTTTCCGGTGCATTTTGAGACAATATTTGTCATAGCTCGCCTATTTCTTGGAATATGTAAATGAAACCTGGCAGTCTAGTACATTTTTTAATGCAGAATCTAGTCATGCAGTCAGATTTTTAATATCTGTCATACTTTTTGAGTTGTAAAGACATTAACAGGTAAAAAAAAGTGGCGTTCTTTACAGATTTACAAAGATTATCAGTCATATGTTCTCCCAAAGTCATGATATTTGAATGAAACTTGGCAACATAAAAGGTTCCTCCTTGCCAAGCAATGCTCTGGATCAATTTGTCACAAAAATGTAAGTAGAGAGCGACTAATAAATCCAGTTCTATACTAGTAAAAGCATGCATACTTCGTTACAGAAAATAAGATCGTCTCTGTGTATATTCCATTGTTGGACAGTGTCCTATTGTGTGGTAGATTAAGATGCGTTCAGATAATATAGTTTACAAGTCATGGGAATATTTCGCATGTGTAGGCTACAACTCATACAATAAATGTAACATATTTACACCCCCCCCCCTCTCTCTCTCTCTCTCTCTCTCTCTCTCTCTCTCTCTCTCTCTCTCTCTCTCTCTCTCTCTCTCTCTCTCTCTCTCTCTCTCACACACACACACACACACACACACACACACACACACACACACACACACACACTCGCACACACACACACACACACATGCACGCGCGCGCACTCACGCACGCACGCGTGAACGATAACAATGTATAAACGGGACTATCTTCCCAGACTGGATTAAATAAGTACCATACTCTTTAATAACAATCTTAATGCCTCACTTTTCCAAACAGAGCATACAGGACGAGTCCAAGTGTGTGCTTTCCCAAGAGGGGGGAATAGGCTTTCATAACGCAAACACAATGCCATACCACTTCTCAAGATGTTTGCTTTTCTGTTTCTATTCTTCTGTCATGCAATCAAACAAATAAAAATGACAAGATCTATTGTATTGTGACTAAAATGCAACAAAAACGCAAGTTATCAAGGCCCCCGTTTAGTTTTCAAGTATCCTTCCCCCCCTTTCCGGTTCACATAAGCGGGGCCTCGTTTGTAGCGCCCGAGGCAACCGATGGCTGATAACGTCACTCAGTGGAAATTTCCCAGCAGCAGGTCGTCGCGAAAATGGCAATGCCGCTTTTTCCCTTAGTTACTCCCACATTTTTAAAGATTACGCGAAAACCGCTAAACACAGAAGCTTGAAATTTTAAGGGAATAAAGAAAAATGGTGTACAACGTATCAGTCAGTTTGACAAATCACAGCTCCGAAAAATCTTCAAAGCGCACCACATCAACCACTTTCACAAACGTTTTCGACTGCTTCTAGGATGGGTACAATGTTGTCAAACTGCATACTACGAGATTGACCTCTTTTCTGATTGGCTGCCAAGTTTCATTCATATCCATTCACGAGAAGCGGCGTGAGAGCGAGTTGAAGACAACAACCTTTGCGTTAGTGCGTCCCACAAAACACCCCCGCTGCGGGGGCCAAAAATCGGCAGAACAAAACGTGCTCGGTGGGCATTGCTATAAAATGCGACAAATGCCATTTTTGAAGTTTGGGAAAAATCGGTATCATTACAAGAAAATGTGAAGCAACTTCCAAAATTAAGTTCCCTTTTCACAAAACAAGATTTTTCTATTTAAAGAACTGCAGTAAGTGGTTCTTCATTTTTTCAAATTTTTTTTTTTTACAAAACGGGCACAAATCATGTTGATTCCTCCAGTCACAAGACTTCACTTCCTTGTGGCGAAAAAAAACATTGTCGGCAGTCATTAGAAATAAATGTACTTACATTTATAGATTTTTTACTTCCTTTTGACCACAAACATGTGGTGGACGAAAAAATTTAGAGGGTAATGAAGCTGAAAGGTGAGCCCCAGTTCCGTTATAAGGATTGGGTCTAAAGCCTCCATGTAATATTTTAGCTGAAGTTTCACGTGATGACAGAGTTCATCAACAGGGAGAAACGGGCTTGGGTTTATTTGCTGTCATTTTCATCTATATCAATCCTTCCTCTATTGATGGGGATAACTTTCATACACATTTTGAGAGCATTAAGTTACTATGTCAACCCTGGAGGCATGCAGGCCCTATATAAAGGGCGTGAGCCGGGCTACCCAGGAAGCGAACAGGCCCTATATATAGGGCTGACCTACTTTGACCGGGAACCGCGCAGGCTCTATATAAAGGGCATAGACATTGACCTTTTTCAATGGTAAATTTCAGTATTCCTTATATGGAAAATGACGTAGAAAATTACAGGTCAAAGTTAATAGTGACCAATGACTTTGCAAGTTATCTTGATCTCGTAGAGCGTCTCTTGGCCAACATATCGACCGATAAAGTGATCGGTCCATCTGAGCGACTACACGCTATGTGTTATCACTTGTTCCGCTGTGCTAATGTTCTAGAATTGTTGAGTTCATCACATTCTGCGCTTTGTATTTATTTGATCGCTTATCATTTTTGAATGGCTCATTTTATCAGCTTTAAGAAAAGATCTATATGGTTTTATAATATGTCTTTTATCATCTGTTAAGCCGTAAATGGTCATTTTTCAGTAGCAGATAATACTCTGGTATCTCAGCTGATACCCCATTGCCAAACCCCCATGTTTACAACCGATCTGCCGTAGCGGCGGGGCATTTTGGACGGGCTACTTCCTGTGAAACACTGAGCGCTTCTAGGGTTCTATACCAAGACCTCGTATATAAGGTTTTACTTGTTCAGATTTTAAGCCAAACCATGAAAATCATAATAAGTTGAAATGAGTTTCTACAGTAAACAGGCTAGGCAGTAATATTTTCACAGGATGAAGTATGTACAGTCAAACGTGTAAGACGGCCATCCATTGTCAAGGAGAAAAGTGGTTGTGTATAAGACAGGGGGCCATCTTAGGCAGGACTAATCAAGATGAAGAAAACAAACCATTCCCATCTGAGGTCCCAATCAAAAGTAGCCACATTGTTGTTTTTGTTGTTGTTGTTGTGTGTGTGTGTGTGGTAGCCTATCCGTTCGAAATGTTCGGAGCCCCGAAGAGTGTGCTCTTCGCCAGGGCCACCGCCTCCCTT
>NW_004797278.1:711170-730770 GCF_000002075.1 Aplysia californica | reverse complement strand
TCTTTCCTCCATCCCCATTTTGAGTGCGCTACAGCGCCGAGCATCCTCATCTTCTGTGTGGCCTTAGCTATTACTGTCTCAACCTGTTCCCTGAACGTGAGCCTGCGGTCGAGTGTGTTTGTGTTTTGTTTGTAATTTTTATTTTGTTGCTGATTTTGCGCAAGGATGACAATAAAATGAACTGTATCAGACGAGAAAGACCGAGTGCCATGTTGAAACAAACACATGGGTCACCACCACTGGGAGAACGAGCGACACTTCTGTCACAAGTTCATGTTAACGTCCTTTGTTACTTTGTTACAGACTGAGTAAACAATGTACCCCTCATCTCACTTACGATTTGTGTATGAGTAGTGGGCGGGGCTGAGTGATCACACGCTTACCTCACCAGCAGCCGAAAATTTGTTACGGTATCTATTGGTCAACAGTGGGAGGGGCCAACGCAAGATGATAGGTTGGAGGGACTACCTAACAACAATGACAGGTGATTGGATTATGACTGCTCGCCCACAACGCCAGGGGCCAATGCACAATTTATATGACAAAACGTAATGGAGTCACTAAGGTGGCCGTCTAAGACAGGTGTTATTGCTTAGTGTGATAGGGGTTGTGTTAAAATATGGTGGCCGCGGCCGCGTTGGACAGGTGCCCGTTTTACACAGTTAAATTATATAGAAAAAACGCAAGAGGGGCAATGGAAAGTTGCTGTTGGTACAGGTGGCCAGCTTATAGAGAGTAGAGGTGGCCGTCAGGGCAGGTTTGACTCTATGTAGGCCTCCAATGAGACACAAAACTCTTCATTTATAAATATCTACACTCAATGACAGTAGCAGGCCTCTATCTAGTTTTGCCCCTTTAGTTTTAGACTTGAACTTAGGAATGTGGTGTCTCTGAATAGGAAAAGAGGTAAACGATAATAAACATATGTCAAAGGTGCGTTGCCTGAGGATGAACAATGACTTCAAATAGACTTCTATATCACAGTAATTTTAAATCATTTTTCCTTTTGAATGCGTAACATAATAAGACACAGGTGGGGCAGGGAGAGAGAGAGCAAGGAAAAAAAAATTGGTGGGGTCCATTAAGCAAGTTTAAAGAATATCCAAACCACACGGCAATGCGAGTGCTATAACAATTTCAACTTGCCCATCGGGAGCCGAAAGCTATGATTATGATCGGGGAAGGTTAGTAAGTGGAAGCCAGAGGAAGGAAAGAGTTATAAACAAAAGGAGGAAAGCCACGGAAATTCCGGGGAAAAGCCGGGCTTTCAAGGGATCATCGTCAACTGTTGGCATCAGCAGATCATGTCTGAGTCGATAGATCTAGGTTGTAGATTCTAGAGCATTCATTGTATAAAGAAATAAGCAATTCAAAAGAAAAGAAAGGAGTACTTTATCATTTCCTTGGCGGGCTAAAGTGGATACGTGTGCATTTCTTCCTTTGGCTTGAGACAAATAGGTTTGAAGATCCTGAAGTACTTTGTCGTCATCCGCCATTTTGACGCTTCTGTTGCCACTGCAAAACTATGGCTGGAGTGAGCTCCCTTGAAAATCATTTCTGTTTTTCTGCGAAAAAATCTGAATGATAACACTGACTATATTCATATGAAATTACCAAATTAATAGGCATATCTCTATTTCTCACTCAGGGAACGACGAAGGGAGTTAGAAACTGATGTAGCTGGGTTTTTTATATTTCAAAGATAATTGGGGTGAATGTTGCTCTACAACTACGTATAATGATATAATCGTAGTAACCCTGTCCTACGGCCTTAACATGTACTCCATAATAATATTATACTTCCAGTTTTATCTAAGTCTTGAGTTAATGAGGAATCAAAATGAAATTGTAAACCTAGCTTTGAAAAAAACGCTTGCTTTCCAGGACGATGCGGGGCGGACTCATGGGGGACATATTAGGCTATGTACGCATGACCGTGACTAATGACAATAAAATTAAATCATAAAAAGAAGATCGTTTCAGACTATGCGATACTGTGGAGTAGCGCTAGACTTTTTTTTCATGAACGTTGAACTTTGACCCCATGACCCCGTCACAGAAGAAAGAAAACACAGTTTTCTGCAGCGGCAGACAAGTGCAAGTCATCAAGTCAGTTCAAGGCAGCCTCGCCTCATAAGACAATTTACTGGCACCGTACATGAGATTCTAGAGGCCTACGGCTGTGTAAGTGTAAGAAGTCTGAAAAGTGCCTCCAGGTCTGATTCTCCTGCCTATCCTCAGCAGACTAATTGCTTGCAACTGCAGAAGCTCTTCATCGTGTGCTGTTGTTTATTAGTTTCTTTTATTTTTGGCTTTTGGGGCTTGAGTTGGTTCTGTCGAATCAGTTCACAAGCTGACCTTGCCGTCTACAGTCAAGTCAGGTATTCCTAGTCACCAACAAGTAGGAGAGGAGAATGAATCCACAACTGAAGAATCTTGCCTCTATTGTGAGGAGGACATCTCATGTCGTCGGTGCACTGAGACAGGTAAATTACATTGAAATGAAAGAAAGAAATATAATTTTCAGAGTTTATTTTGTTGTTGTTTTTTTTTCAATCTTACTGTCTGAACATGTTTTGCCATAATTAATTGGTCAGCCCAATACAAAAACTGAATCCTATAATCTTGTTCAGTTTTTCCTTGTGTGTGCACTGCAGACATGGCTGTGGTGAGCCTTTTTAAAAATGTAGAAAACGGGCATGATTCAGATTCTTGATTAACATCTAACTTTTCAATCCTTATCAGCTGCTAGACGTTCTGGCAGTGTTTTTCAAAATTGGGGTTTTTTTTCAATTTTTTTTTCCTTAAAAAAACACTTTGTCCGAAGCAGATGATTAGGTAAAAGTCTGTGAAGATAGGCTGAAAAATATTAAAATTAGAGCAATTGTAACAATATACTGGCTAAATGAAAAATTTGTAAAACCATATAGATTAGATTAGGAGTGTAAAAGCTTGGTCCATATTGCAGATTTACGTATATATATATATATATATATATATATATATATATATATATATATATATATATATATATATATATATATATATATATATATATATATGGCATTATATTAAACTTTCAAAATGAACTTGAAAAAGTAGTTGAATATGTGAGTTTCTCTGCAAATTTTCACTGAGAAAAATGGAGTAGGAAAGCAATTAAAGTCAAACAGGTCATTTTATTTGTTCAAGACTGTGACCCAATTGTCATATTGTTTTGGGCCACAGCAGTAAAGGCAATGATTGGTCACATGTTTAATAATTGGTTGTTTTAAACCAGTTTTAATATGATTTTCATGAAAGCATTTTTGTAAATTAAATTGTGAAATTAATTTATATTAATTTTTCTGACTTGCATTATGTAGGGGTCTCTCAAAAGTCAGAACTTTGTAAGATGTGCTGGATCCCAAGCAAACTCTGGCAGTGGAAAACCCATCTCAAGATTTCCTGTACCTGACCTTGATTCTGTACCTGAGGATCTGAGACAGTTAATGCAAGAAAATCTTGATAAGGTATGGAGAAAACAATAATTTTTCCTTTTTTTTAAAATCAGTCTGAGTCTGCAGTTTTGAAATATAAGGACTCTTCCTCCTCTTCTTTCTCCTCCCTCTTTCTTCCTCCTCCTCCTTAATTCTTCTTCTTCCTCTTCTCCTCCTCCTCCTCCTCCTCCCCCTCCCCCCTCCCCTCCCCCTCCCCCTCATCCTCCTCCTCCTCCTCCTCCTCCTCCTCCTCTTTCTGCTGCTGCATTGCTGCATGAGTGCACACTGCCAATTCAATACATTTGATATTGAGTTGACGCAAGCCAGACTTTTCTCTGTGGAGGGGCGAAAGCTACCGTTTTGGCACAGTACAACTGAATTCAACTGAATTGGATTGTGACCTTCAAAATCAAACACATAAAATTTGTTTTTCTTGATCATGAGTTGAATCAGTCATATTGGGCCAAAATAGTAGATTTGCTTCTCCATGGACGAAAATCTGGCTGGCCCCAACCCAGATCGACTAGCAGTGTGCACTGGGTACAGGGGTGAACATTAAGGACTGCACGACTGCCCGGGGCTGGTAACCACCTCTGTCGGGCTGATAGAATTGTTTTTGAGTAGGCCTATTCTCCTAAAGCTGAGAGAGGTGGCATGCTTCGATGACATTGCCAAACCTCCGGCTATTAATCTGCAACAGGATAGCTAAGCCTATTGTTATTAATTGTCATTGTGTACCTACTTCTAGCCACTGCATCGTCCGTGACACACTGTCAGCCTGTGCCATGCTTTGATGGCATTGAACTGATACTACTTCAGTCAGGAAGTTACTGAGCAGTTTCTCAGACAAGAACACAGTGTTGGATGCCATGCACGATGCTCTTGCTCAGCGTTTCAACTGCCTGGAGTCTGACAAAGGACTAAAGGTTGCATCAAAGCTGCTTGACCCAAGAGACTGGCCAGATGAGGCTGAAGAGTTGGCAGATGTTAGAACTGACGAGCGTCTTCTGCTGGACCACTTTGCTGAGCCCGTCGTGATGAGTGGCTGCAACATCAGGCAGGCACGAACTGAGGAGTGGCCTGCCCTCAAAAGACTGATAAAGAGAATGCCAGTGGCCAACCAAACGAGATCAACCATCTGGAGCCTGTTACTTGTAGACCCAGATAAACAGGAAGACTTCAGTAGGAGCATATTCTGCCCTCTAGTTGAGCTCCTGCTCACACTTCCTTTGTCCACAGCTAGTGTAAAAAGGAGTTTTAGTGCCATAAAGTGGATCAAATCTTACTGGAGGGCAAAGTTCAAGACAGATGTCCGGTCCATGTTGATGCACATCTGCATTGAAGGGCAAAGTGTTATGGACTACAACACTTGCCTTAGAATGGTGGTGGTAAAATGGTGACAGAACCAGGAGATTGTAGAAAAGATATAAACACATCATAGACAGGGAACGTTTTGAAATTTGTGTATGGCCATCATATTTGGCCATTATAATTACAGTATAATCCGCTTCTAAATATCGACATGGATTTGATGTCGATATATGTCGATAAATTAAATATAAAGCCAAAGTGGAAAAAACAAGGGGAGGTCAGCGGTAAAAAGACAATTCTACTTTTAAAGCTGGTTGCTTCCCTTGATTCTTACACAGTTCTACACAGTGAAACTAACAAGAGGCAGAGAGGAGAGGTTGGGGGGAAAAAGGAAGAGACTTTTTGGTTGCTTCCCTTGATTCTTGAAACTAGCAAAAGACAAGAGGGGGGTTGGAGTTATGGTACCAAAGACTGAGTGACGCGAGGCGTACACTACTCACCAGCGCAAAGTTTGTTGTCCTTGTAAGGCCTGTTTATGGTCGCTTGCTGTGGAAAATGGAAAGGCAAGGCACTTACTCACTGAACGTGGCACTTGCCAGCGACAAACTGAGAATGGGATGGGGAAGGGGAGTGAGCGATCGGGAGTGGGGGTAGGGAGGTGATGAGGGCGCGGGATGGTCACGTCTGTGAGGCACTGAACTGTGTTGGAGACTACATTGTGTAGGTCCTACATGACCTACGAAAGCCTGGTGTGTTGAATAGGCTATTTGGTGGGTATGTGGACTTAATGAAGAACTAATGCATTGACTGTTAGCGTGACTTTTTTCCCCCTTTAATGTTAGTGGGCTTCGCCAGATACACAGGAAGCATGTCGATAAAGCAGAGTGGACTGAAAAAAAGTCGATGTACGAGAAATTGTTTAGGGAAGATATTGAAGGAAAAGTTTCGTAATTGGAAAAAATGTCGATATGTCAGGATGCCGATACTTGGGCATTCGATATAAGTGGATTATACTGTAACAAGAAAAGTATAAAAATAAAGTATTCCATGTTAAACAAATTAACTGTACTAGCATATCAACACATTATTTTATTATTTTATATCACGTATCAGTACTGTTTGCATTTTTTCTCTCTTTCTTGATGTAATATACAGACAGTCTAATGGCTTTCATGTTTGAAAATGGGCAAGTTTACTTTTCTACTGGGCCAGTAGGTATTTGCGTTAGTTGCCCGACAGGGCATGTGGAAAAAAAAGTAGACGTTCACCCCTGGGGTAGACACTCCTCTTCCTCCTGTTCCAGGTCTTTGTAGTCAACTAGAACATCAAAAGCCCTGTGCACCTGACTCTTACGTATATGGGGTAAATGCCCATTATTCCAACTAGGATGTATAATATCCTTGACTTGCTCACATAAGCAGCCATACGTAACCACAGAAAAGATGAATAACTCCTAAATGAGTAACTCTGTTTGGCCCTCTTTTGCAAAAGTAAGAAAAATTACAGACACTTGTTTTTCTTGGACAGCAGTAGCCTCAAAGGTTATGGCAAGATTTTGTTAATTTTCCGTAGAGATTAATAAAAAATTTTCTTAGACCACATATGTCTGCTCTTCTTTGATTTGTAACGTAACTGCTCAAGTATTTTTAATATGGATAAAATGCATAAGATGCCTTTAACCTTTTGAGCCCTAGCCACCATCGGTGGTGCTTAAAATTGCCCTTATGCCTAGCCACCGATGCACTTGTGAGTGAGTCCCTATCCCCAGCCCGGCCCATCTAGGACAAAACGTGCACGAAAAACAGTGCTAACTGCACAGGACATTATGGATTATTTTGAAGATCTTTCTGAAGTAGATACTAGTAAAAATAAGAACTACCCTGAGTGGGATATGGAATGTGATTCTGACGATGACATGAATGTGAGTAATATCGCTAAGGAGCTCCGGCAGAGGGGCACAGATATGAGCTTCAGGAGGTAGGGCTCAAAAAGTATAGATGACTAGCCTACTTAGTGTGGCTTTATAAAAACAAAGACAAAAAAAACTGAAGCTGTACTTTGGCCATGCTTACTCAAATAGGGGATTGAAAAAGACACTTCAAAATGACTTTGACACTATGAGAGCGATAGAAATGTGTACTTTGTATCAGAGTCAAAGACCCCACCTAGTACCTTCTACCTTTGAGAGAATCTTTGACCTTCCTGGTAAAGAACTGGTCTTATGTCTTCTAGAATTTAAGCTATTAATGTATACACCATTAGCTCAGTTGACATAAACACCAGAGCTTGATTCCGAAGTTTGGCTCAATTTCTTTTCCAAAGTTGTTCAAAGAGTCTAATAGACCTTATGTTTGTTCTTTTCATAGACTCTATTTTAAAGTTACATTGTTTGTTGCTATTGTTGCTTCACTTCATAAAAAAGTAACCTTTGAAGCAACAACAAGTCAAGGTATGAGGCAACATTGTAACTTTATTATCAAATGTCACATTTTTTTCAGGCTGGCTTTATCCCGAATGTCTTTCAAACATTATCACACAGACCTGCTGAGTTGAGGGCATTTGTTGCCTACTATGAAGCAGTGATGAATGACAGAGAGGGAGGTATGATGCTTTAATGTTAGCATAATAATAGCTTTTAACTAGAGAGAGTAAAACAACAACAAGCAAGTTCTCTTAGTACTTGTGGATGCAATACTATGTTTTATTAAATTCTTCACTGAAAACATACACGTTACACTTTTTCCCTGGGTTTTTTAAAATTGTATTTAGGACTGAAAAGATACATTTATGCATTCTTTTTTTTTTTCACAGTCCACTCAGAATGGCTTGCCAAGGCTTTTTACTTCTTTATGATCTTCTTTATAAAAAAAACAAGCATTAATAAGTTTTTAGAATTTCTCTGTGCCATTTCATTGCTATTACTCAAGCCCCCCCCCCCCCCCCCCCTCAGTTTCATGCCCATTCAATGTTGACATCTGGTCTGTAGTCAGATTTTTTTAAAGGATGTGCAGCATCTAGTTTTTAATCCCCACTTTGCTTCTTGTTAGTCTCTGTCTGTAAAACATCAGCTATATTGTGAGACTAGCTGTTTATGGACAAAAAGAACCAAAACATTTACATTCTAGAAGCTGAAAAAAAAAGTAGTTCATACTAAATTTGATATATTTTAGTAATATAAGAGGAGATATGATCGCTTTTAAGCACAAGGGGGCTATCCCAAAAGATGCTGTTTTGAGAAAATCGAAGGTAAAGTTTTTTTTACCCTTGTTCGGTTTTAAAAGACAAGGAGACTTTTCTCTGTAACCAAACAAATATTCACACCAATGAAACTAAACTTCTCCTATAGGTAGGGCAATGTCCACTTTTGGTGCAGGTCAAGATTTTTGGAAATCCCCAAAATCGGGGTTAGCCCGCTTGTCCTTAAAAGCGACCTTATGTTCTTTTTACTAAATGACAAAAAGAGCGTCTCAACGCTCAAATTACAGAACGTCATCTTTGAGAGTAATGTAAATTTTATAGAATTTAGGTCAATTTTCTTCTATTATCAAGAGTTAATGGTGGTTATTTTTCTCTGAAACTTAAGTAGTGGCATACGTAGGCTATGTTATGTAATCAGAAGCTTGATTATAATGTCTTGATAGTTCTGAATTTGACTCTTTTTCTGACTTGAGTTATCCGGACATAATCAAACAGTGTGGAGAAAAGCAATGTTGTATTGGTGTTTGCAACAGAAAGAGTTAAGGAAACTGAACAATAAGGCATTTTTTATGAAGACAACATCAAGGAGATTATAATCTGTAATTAGGAAAAAGGGGACCATGGATGTCAAAGGGCCAGTGGCCTGGTGGTTAGGCCATCAGATTCGCAACTGTAAGGTCATTGGTTGGAATCTTGTCAGGGGCCCAACATTATGTCCTTGGGAAAGGCCCTTAACACAAATTTTCCTCACTTCACCCTGGTGGGAATAGGTTCCCAGTAAGCTGTATGTTTCTGAGGGTTGTAGGGTCTGCTGGGGTTTATAAAGCAAGTAGACTATGCTGCAGAGCATGGGACGCGCGCTCATATGACCTTACACAGTTGCGAGCGCCGTAAAACCCTATACTACTGCTACTAGAGCATGGGTATGCGCTGTATTAATGCAATTGTTTTGGTTGCACAGTGTAACAAACTTTTGGCGCTCATCAATTTTTGGGTATATGGAGTTACTTGTATCATTTTAAGGCTTGTTCATTTGTCTTGTTTCGAACTTTAAGAAATACTCACCTGTCTTGAAGAGAAGTCGAGATATTTGTGATTGAAGGAGGTGGGGGTCACCTGGTTTCAAAAGTAAAATTAGGGACTAAATGACTGCCAAAGTTAGGTCACTTTCAAAGCTTGAGAATAAGAGTCCTTGGTAACTGGTAAATTACATTTTTGTGTCTTTTTAATCAATGTTTTTCTCTAAGATCCACACCGAAATGTGTTTTTAAATGGACATAAAAGATGTTGAGCCAAAAACTAAAAAATGCAATTAAAATTGTCAAATGAGTGGAAAAATTGCCAGTTTCTTTGATTTCATTATTTTGATGAGCTCCTAATTTCTCCACGCTGCTTCACATGTGTAAAGCTTCAGCCAGTAAATCCTTTTGTTTTAGTCACTGTGCCACACAATAAACTTTGTTTGGGGTACCCATTCAAAAATTTCAGCTTTGGAACCAATATACCTCTTTCAAAAATAGCCTTTGACCAGTCCTTCACTTACATAATATTGCTATTGGAAGAGTTGTGTGATTTTTGTCTACTAAGCTAACTTTGCACTCAGAAGAAATGCTGGAGAATTTTTTTTCTCTATTTCAATGGCAAAAGGGAACCTTCTTTAACTTACTTTAACACTTTTCCTACCACGAGCCGCATGCAGACATGGCCCCGCTGGACCGAGAGTCGCAAAATACGGATCGAGTGCCTCACTATCTATTCAAATCCAATAATGAAAAGACACGACATTCTCAGCTGATTCATATTTTCGAAATAATAGAATAGACTTCCTGTTATCGGATATGAAAGAAAATAAAGCACTGAGAGACGATTTTTAGTCATTTCTTCGCTTTTTTCTGTCCCCTTTGAAACGTAAAAATGAAAAGAAAAGTGCTCCCCTGACTCCAGTATATGTCTCATATTTTCACTTCTATGATAGGTACACCTACATAATTGTCAGCACTTCTTTGCATTACTTGAGGCAACCTACCTGGGAAGTTTGAATGATGCTGTTTATGTCCTTTTTTGGATATCTTTCAAAGCTGGAAAATTGTTGATTTCATGACACCTTCGATATTGCATAATTGCTTTTAGACACTCCAAACTAATATACATGGAATAAATCTTCCGTATTGTATCACCATCTGATAGATTATTTTTTAACCTTCAGTTTGATAGGCCATATAATATGGTTTGTGTATGTTTAGTTGGATGCTTTGACTTTTTCCTTTGGTGGGGTAGGGGCGTAAAAATAGGTCAACGAAAAGCCCTGGGCCAGTGGTGGATTAATTGGTGCGGTAGGAAAAGAGTTAAGTGTACTTTCTTTGACTTTGTTGATAGCATGGTCGTGGAACTAATCAAAAAGGCCTTTTCTTTAAAATTGGTCACAAAAATTGGTTGTTTCACCTCTTGATCCCTGGAGACAACTCTATCTTTTTTTCTTTTGAGGTTCATTTGTGTCTTTGACATAGAAAACATAGTCTTTCAACTGGTTTGTCTATGACCTCTAATTCTACTGTTGGAACTATATATAATCCATTGACTAGATGCTTGTGTGTAAACTTTGCTCTGTTTTTTGCCCATCATGCAGTTTAAATATAAAGCGCAGCCCCTTCTCATGTCTCTCTACTCTTTGTAATTAGGAAGGTAATAGCTGTACTACTGTTGTCCCCAGGTAACATCAGTAAGGCAGACAAAGAGTTGATCATAGTTGCTGTCAGCGCTCTCAACCATTGCCGCTACTGCATCATTGCCCATGGTGCATTGTTCAGGATATTCTCAAAGCATACCACTTTGGCAGATCAGGTATAACATATTCCATTTTCCACTTTTCTACTTAATTTCACAGCGTAAAATGGTCACCTGTCCAATGCAGCCTCAGCCACCATATTTTATCAACCAACAACCGAAAGTACCTGTCTGAGATGGCCACACAAATCTCTCATCACCTGATGCTTTGTCATAAATTATGTATTGGCCCCTGATGCTATGGACGAGCAGTCATAATCCATTCTTTCGCCTGTCGTTATTGTTAAACGCTCCAATGAACAATCGTGTTGCGCAGGTTTTCTGTTTTCCCAAGTTGACCCATCGGTATCAATAAATTTTCAGCTGCTTGTAAAGGAACCATGTAACCCATCATAGCCTATGAAAGCCCCGCCCACAAAACGTATGCAAATCGTAAGTAAGATAAGCAGCCACTGGATATCAACATAAACTTACAACAGAAACATCGATCATTCTCTGAGTGGTGGGGAATCTTGACACGTGTTTGTTTGTTTTACCATGGCACTCGGTCTTCCCTATCTGACATATTTCATTTTGTTTTACCATTTTACATCTCTGGATTTTTCAGTTATTTCTCCTACACACCTGTGCTCTTTAGATGGCGAGCTTCTTTTCCGCTCCCTAGTGGAGCCAAAATTTCTTTTGTCTCCAAAAGTTCCAAAATGCCGGCTCCGAGTCTCATACTAAGGTGTTGATATTCTTTGTAAAGTAGTCTCCACCTAAGATCCTACCACTTACAATCCCGGTTGACTAAGATCCCACTATTTTAAGAAATATTTTTTTCTGCTCAAAAGTCACCTCTAGGATCCTGCTCTGAAAGACTACATTCAGGTAAGATCCCACTTTTTAGATCATAATTTTCTGAATAAAGACCCGTTGGAGGGCAGTTGATCAACTAAGGAGCAAAAAATTTGCGATCTTTGTACTATTGTACTGCCTATTGCTTCACAGAACATCCACTCTTGTGATTGCAATCACACCTGTGTTGTAAATCTTAATGAGAAGGAACAATGGTAACCCCAAATGGGATCATTCAAGATGTGAACTCCTTGACTCGTTCGTTTTCCCCAAACATTGCGCTCGCATTTGAGCCCTCCACTTGAACTTACATCACATGATTGATGGATAGGGCCTACAAGGCCACATCAGACTGGATCTTATCAAACTGTGAACTCGTGGGTGCTTTTATTTCCCTGACAATCACAGTTGTCTTTCATCTCACAACCTAAATTTGCTAGACAGACTGGATTTTAATTGGTGTGGTCACAATGGTGTGTTTCTGTATGAGTGGGGAACTGTGATAGAGATAGAAAGCTATAAAATTTGGACAGGTGAAGGGAAGGAGCATTGAGATCAATGTAGATCTTGAGACTCAAATTGGATAAGTGAAAATAATGGCACACCCTTGCCATTGTGATTGGTCATCAATTTTAACTGCTTTTTGCTCGCCATAAGTCATGAACCCACCCAGGAGTAATGACAGTTCATTTTAAAGTAAGGGGAGATCTTTTTACCAATTGTGAGCCAGGTCATGATTCATCTCGAATTCTTTCCCTGTTGAATAAGCAAAGATCCCATTTGTCGAAGATCCCGCATTTTTCAAGCTTCAAGCACAGGGATCTAAGGTGGAGATTACTGCATTTGTCCTTACAGAGGGGATAGGAACATTCTCAGCCTTGTAAAACAGATGGGCACTTCCTATGGTGTCCAGGTAACACTGCAGTGGGTGCCTGGCCATTCTGGAGTTACAGGGAATGAGACTGCAGACCAGCTCTCAAAAACTGGAGCAAGCCTGCCCCAAACAGACACAGCCGCCTCTTTACAGACCTGCAGATCCAAGCCAAAAGCAGAGACGAGTGGCTAAACAGATAGACCAACATAGAAACAGGAAGATCTCTCTTCGGGCACATGGACAAACCTAACACCAAAGATCCTTCGAATCTCTTATGTAGAGCCGATCAGACTTTGATCTTCAGAGCCCGCACTGGACACTTACACACCAACTAGCACGTACACAGAATTAACCCCATGTGGGAACCCCATTGCAGACACTGTGACTACCATGACCAAACCTGGCAGTTATTTGACACAGGCTCCTACATACACCTACAGACTTACAAAGCCTGCTCTACTCTGGCATTGACCAGATGACGAGGACATGTGGTTACTTAAGGGAGGCATAGCGCTGCCAAGAGCGAAATGCTCGCAGCTAAAGGGATTTGAAAACAACAACAACTGTATTAGTCCTTACTCTACCAGGCCATTTTTGTACTGTTTACTAGAGGGAAAATACAAGTATTTTAGGAAGGACAAGAATAATTTGGGCAAAACTCTGATTTGAACTTCTGTTTTCAATATGTTAGCAAATTATGTCAACCAGCTGTTTTGATAAGATAGACCATTGTTGTTAGATATCATTTGTCATTGGACTCATGAAAAATCCAAAAACTAAAGTCGATGTCTCTGTTGTTTGGAACAACAGTTGATTTGAATGGAAATAATTGACAAAGCAGACCTAAAATACTTGCAAAATGGTATGCTGCGTTTGTTGTAAAAATCTATTCATTGACATTTTGTTGTCTTAATGTTCTAACAGGTGGCAGCTAATTGGAAAACAGCAGACCTAGACGACAGACAGAGAGCCATTCTAGAGTTTGCCTTGGAAGTTGCCCAGTGCCAACCATTACAAGATTCTCATTTTCAAGCTCTCTACCAGCAAGGTCTGAATGAGGAAGATGCCTGGGATATTGGAGCTGTTGTAGCTCTGTTTTCTTTGTCCAACCGAATGGCTTTTCTCACTGAAATGGCGCCTAATGAAGAGTTCTACATGTTGGGCAGAATTCCTAAGAAACCCAAAGAATAGGTCAATGATATAGTCTGTTCAAAACCCAGGAGCTGGATGTTTGTTGATGTTGATATTGTGCTCAAATTCAGTAACAAATTATACAGATCTGTGCATTAATTGATAATAGATTTGTTCTTGTATGAGAGTTTAAACTTTTGTGAGCCTTTTGAATTTCATATGTGTGTGCCATAGGTACTTTATTTATGTACCAACCAAATTGAATTGGTTGTCAGTGAAACAAAATACACAAAAATGGACTGCTTTTGTCTTTTTGACTTTATTATGGTATAACCATCTAGAAGTTGAAATCATGTTTGTTTGCCAATATAATGTCTATGAATTCTTACAATTTATCCTGAAACTTGTCTGATAAAATGTAGCATTTCTGTCTCATGTAAGCACTGAAGCAGACTCCATCCGAATGTTTATTTCAGACTCATTCTCTCTCTGTGTGTCAATATTTAAACTGTAGCTGGTAAGGTATGGGATGGGACCATCAATATATTTCATGCACCTAAAGTTGGTGATTTTTTATAGTTAATCCTAGATTTGTAGAGAAGAGGGTACTTAACTCACCCATTTTAGTTTGCTTTGTTTTACTAAGCAGTGCATTCAATCACTTTAGGAATATGATATTGTGTTGATCATTTTTACTTATGTTTTTTGGTTAGTGGAATGTTACAGTTAGCGTCTAGGTGGCTAAATAAACAGAGAATATAATATGTTTGTCTAAATATAGCATGCTTTTGACTTCGTTCATTTATTTTTGTATATTCACAATATGAACCATTTGCTGTGTAGGAAATCTTTTTTTTTACTTATAATTATACAGACTTTTATCATGGTATCGGTTGTTCCTCCTGTTTTCCCAAGAACTGATGGAAACTCCTACTGCCTTCTTATATGATACCACAGCTTGTTAAACATGGATGCGGTGGTTATACATCTTGAGAGATTTTGTTTTAAAATTATAGCTTAGTTTCAGACTGTCAGGATAAAGAGACCTGAGTGTTGATTTAAATGGTTAGAATAGAATGTCTCATAAACCTAATAAGTTGATCTTTATGACCAACTTAAAGGAATTTGGTCGAGTTTTGTCTTCTGTGATCCCTCCCAGGACATCATTTATTCCCTGACGTAATCTAGGTTGCTGGGATGAATGAATCTGCTGTGAAATTAATTATAATTGGACGCAAATGGAGGCAAGCTGTTTTCCAAAATTATGTTGAAAAGTTTATTTACCACCCTCAAAGTGAAGAATGAATATGGCCATTATCTCCAGAGAAACGCACCTGCCATTGCCATATGTCTTCCAATGTCAGATTTTCCATGCAGTGGGATGGTAACCCCCAAAACATAATTTGAGATCATGTGGTTGTGATGAACAGCTGCTGTTGGCAGAACTGAAAAACAAATGGTTGTTATGCAGTTATACTTTGAGGAATCTTGGAGGGAAACAAGTGGACAAGTGAATCGTGATAACATAACTTGGATGTTCTGTTTTTAACCAGCTTCACAACGGACTTACAGATAAAAATTGATGGGATCTTAACGGGAATAAATTAATCATATTCTTATGAGAGACGCATTTTTAATTTATCAGTCATTATCAAAGTGACCAAAGTGGTTTTGTAGTATACACAGAGGCAAAAAAAAATGCTCTCTCTCTCTCTCTCTCTCTCTCTCTCTCTCTCTCTCTCTCTCTCTCTCTCTCTCTCTCTCTCTCTCTCTCTCTCTCTCATACACAAACACATACACACATCCTTTTTTTTTGTTTCTTATATATACAATGTATATATATATATAAATATACATGTGTGTGTATGTATATATATATATAGATATATAGATATATATAGATATATATATCTTCTGTTTCCCTTATCTTCACTGACACACGTTTGTCTCTCCGTTTACTCTTACCTCCCCGTCTCCCCCCCCCCCCCCCCACATACTTCAAGTTTCTATCCAGTGCATGCCAAGGTGTCAATGATACATTGGGCTGAAATAAGGTCAAATATTTACATTCACAGAGCAAATTAATCTTCTATTTAGCATGAATGTTTAAGTTCCAGCCAGCAGTCTTCAACAGTAAAGAAACTTCAGTTATTATGATATGGAAGTACAGTAGGCCTACTATAAATCATTGTCACTTGTAGCATGTTGTTGTAAAGGGAAAGTTCATGTTTCATTCAAAATGATCTGTTCTTTCGGTCTGTTTTCTTTTACCATAACAATGAAAATTTCACTACTTTATTTGGTCGCTTTTAATCACCTATCCCGAAAAATGCTGTTTTGAGGAAATCGAAGGTTAAGTTTTTTCCCCTTGTTCAGTTTCTTTAAAAGACAAGGAGAGTTTTCTCTATAACCAAACACATACATGTATATACACACCAATGAAACCAAACTTCTCCTATAGGTAGGGCAATGCCCATTTTTGGTGTAGGTGAAGATTTCTGGAAACCCTCGAAATCTGGGTTAGCCCGCTTGTCCTCAAAGGCGACCATTTATTGTTCTGTTTCTAAAATCCGTGTACGCATAAAGTAGGCCTAGAAAAGGATGACTATGTATCTTTTGATAAAGGGAAAGCATGAAGGAGCTGTTTGCCATTAATGTTGTTATTTCCCTTTAACGCTCCCCGCACAGCACCTGAAGTTGACCCTTGGGGGATCAGCGTGATGCAAAGTTTACTCATACTATTCAACGAGACAGCAATGTAGACCGTATGATGAGGCTGTGTGTATTTTTCCTTTTACTAGGTGGAATTTGTGTGCTACTGAAGCCCAGATCACTCTATGCCTCTGACTCACAGAGAGAATCGCGCTTTGGACAAGATAAGATTAATCTTTATCAATTATTATTGTCCAGACACGGGCATAATGTGGCTCACAAGATACGCACGCACACAAACACACACACACATACGCCCGCACACACACACAGACAAACACACACACACACACACACACACACACACACACACACACACACACACACTCAACGCATACAAAAAAAACTATCTCACACACCCTCTCTTCCATACAAATGATATATGCACCATATATGCACACTATGCTTGCACTCGCAGATTCACAGTCATACTCATTTTTGTAAACGAACAATAATTGTTAACAACAATAATGTTTATTATGCTAGATACATAATCAGTGCTAGTTTGGGATGGCCTCTCCGGCTGGTTCGTTTCCATGACAGACAGAGCTGCGGGATCTGTGCAGGCCTCCATCAATTTTCTTCAGCATTAGCACTCTTATAAATACATGACGCAGGACCTACTAAGTATTATCCAGTCCTTGGTTTAGGCTTTTTTTTTCAACCAAGTTAAACACCCTACTGGAAAAAAAATACTATCCTAGAACTACAAAGTTCTATCTGCTCAGTTCTTGGTTTTGAGAAATTTGAAACTTTTAAAAAGTTGAGTTTCACAAGTCAAGATTTTTATAGTGCAATTCTTTGAATGTCTTGAGAAGGACTCCGAATATTCTTACGATTTTATAGAGCAGATAGAACCAATCTAAAGAACATTTTGTTTCTGTCCTCGTGGGGTTAGTAACTCAAAACGGCAAAAAATGCCATATTACAATTTAGGCCTATATTAGAACGTTGTCATTCTAAGCTAGCATCTGCGTTTTTTGCCATTTTTTTGGCCAAAAGTTGCCTCAAAATTGGCAAAAGTTGCCCAAAAAGTTGCCATTAATTTTCAAGCTTTCAACTCTCTGTGATGACGTATATTATATAGCATGTTGATAGAGGTAACTTCATCTAAAGCACCAGAATTTCTTGTGTTCTGTTTTAAGCAACCAGAATATCATTTGTAGCCAAACAGGATGTAAAACGTGAAAAATAAAGGTTTCACAACAGAATGAAATCAAAATTAGAACAGCACATAAACAACCTAAAAAAATTAACAAATAAAATATCCGAAGATTGACCGTTTTAACCCTAAACGAGCGTAATTTAAGAAAAAGTACAGGATATTACTTACATGTAAATTATGGAATCACACACAAGGGGCCTGTCAGTGTCAGAATTTAGTTTGGTAGAGACACGCTCTAGCATAACACATTTGTATTTTTTTAAAGATGGGAACAACATCAAATTAAATGACATACGCTATATAAACATCAAAGACAGAAAAAAGAATACATCAGAACAGTAACGAGGAATATTGAAACACAATAAAGAGGGACAATTTAAAGAGAAACAGCAATTCATAAATTGTATGTAATATACTCATTCTTCACATGAAATTTCATTGAAAATAACAAATCAACGTGATGTCATCAAGTGAAAAAGAGACGAAGTGAAGCGGAAGTGAAAGTGAACTTTCTAATGTAGTTTTTCTTTCTAAAACTAAAAGTAAAGTTAATGAGGTTCGGTTTCTTTATTTATTTATTTTTTTCATTTTTTGTTTCTCGATCTTTATTCCCCAGGGTCTGATTTTCGATTTTTTATTCCCGAGTGGTGGTTTTTTGTTTTGTTTTTTTTTTCTGTCTTTTTTTTCTTTTTGGCAGGGGGGGGAGCAAAAATCACGGACCAAAATTCGCCAAAAATCGCGTCCGCGATTCGCGGGTCGCGGCCTCGACAAACGCAGATGCTAGTCTAAGACAGCTAAATGGCTCTTGTGTATGTGTTTCCCTTTGCTCTGTGGTCAGAGTCATCATCATCCGGTGCCTTGCCGACTGGCGTGGGCGATCATGGACCTCCACTTCACTCTGTCTTGTGGTCAGAGTAGGCCTACTATAAAAAAAAAAAAAAAGGCTACAGGAAGGAAAGAAGACAGAAACAATACATTTGTACAACAAACTGAAGTGAAAAAAAATTAAGATACGCGATTTCTTCTTGGGAATCTTCTCACACAGGTGCCGGGATAGACCAAATTAATTGTAGTTATGTGGCGCAACATTTTAGATTCTTCCCCGGCCTGTAGGGTTTGCCCTGCAGTGCAGACTCAGCCGGCCTAAACCCTGCTCTGTGCGTCTGTGACCAGGGAGGGGGCGGGGGTCTTAGTTTCAAGCCGGAGAGGGCCAAGTTGGAAACGTGATGTAGGCATTTAGGCTACACTTCTGTACTGTAGCCTACCTACCTAGAGATGTCATATCTAGCGCAGAGGTAGGCGTGATCGAATGACCTGCCATTGTTTACGGTCGCTAGTTTTCGTCATACACTCTGGCATACACCCCCCTGGGGCAGTGCCACTGACTGAAGTGTCTTTAGGCCATTCTCAAAGGGGGGGGGGGGCATTTCTCGTTCAAGCATAGTAACATTGTAAATGGGCTGACTCATGTCACGCTCATAACTGTGCCTGATCTACAACAGAGAACTGCTGCTTTTTCTTTCCTGATCCTTACTATTGTCATTTTCCTCTACTTCTTTTGTATGTTTGTCACTCTCTTGCTATTTTGGGGTGCCTTGATAGCCAAAGCAGACCTTGTGCTGTTGAAGCTAGAGAGGTGAGCAGTCTAAGTCTGATTCCCTGTAAAGACTTTTCTGTTGACACCCACCCCTTTGCGCTCATATGACCTTATGAAGTTGTGAGCACCGTCAAACCCTCTACTACTACTACTACTCTGGCATACTTAGGTCAGTCTATGCCTTGATGTTAACGCTCCATATTGTTCGTTGTCCACCCTTTGCCACATCTTTCCTCCGAGTATTTTCTTAATACATGTAACAGCACTGACTTATGATGTCAAATTCTAAATGTTTTGTCCTCAAGTGCATCATAATCAATACCATTTTCCCCAGAAGTGAAGTGAATAGAATTTTCACATTTCCAAAAAGGCTTTCAAAACTTCAAAATAGAAGAGTAAACTTACATAGGGTGGAAAAGAGTAGGTATATTTGTGTTTAAGAAAAAATATAATTAATATCTCAGACACTGAACTGAAATGGATTTACTGACATTCTCTCTGCCCCCCCCCCC
>NW_004797278.1:707846-710064 GCF_000002075.1 Aplysia californica | reverse complement strand
GGATTGGAGATATGATGCTTTGTTTTAAATTTATTTTTTGTTGTTGGTGTTTTAAAGTGGAGAGAGAGAGAGAGAGAGAGAGAGAGAGAGAGAGAGAGAGAGAGAGAGAGAGAGAGAGAGAGAGAGAGCAGTAAATAAGAGCACAAGCGCACACACAATCACGTCTACATATGTACACACAAACACACGCCAACACATGTTCACATATTATTTAGAACAAGTTAAAAGAACATTTCTGTAGGTCAACTCCTAAGTAATCGGTAGATGTACGCATATTCTGGAATCTGACCTGATCTCAACTTCCTAACCGTGATCCATCCAATACCTGCATTTGTTTAAAATTCATATGAAACCTGCCATCCTAAAAGTTGACAATATTCTTTGTAGCCTACCGCCTTTTTTTTTCAGACACACTAGCCTAGTAATAAAGTTAAGTGAAACACACGTCTAAAATATTTCAGCAGAAAGTTTGCCGGACTTCTTGCTTCTTCTTCTGACAACTGTACGCCATGTTTATTCACTGGGGTGCCGATCCACTCAACGGTCTACCGTTTTAATGTGGTCTACCGTTAGTGCCGCCCGACTGGCCACGACCTACCGGACGATCTACCGCGATGTTGCGTTCTACCGTAGATCTATATAATAAGACCTGCGCAGAGCAATAATTTTAGAAAATCCGGAAGTGATATTTCGCGAGGCGCATTTTGTTTTGAGAGTATAAATCTAGATCTTCTAATTTCTTGCATCTCTCAAGATTTATTGCCCCATTCCAGTAGAGTGTAAATATAGTAGGCCAATGTATTTTAGTTGATATTAAAGCACCGATCATTCCTTTTATCGAAAGGGGACCCAGCTAGTTATATATAAGACCTGCGCAGAGTAATAATTCGGTGCCATCACTCCCACACCCTGATGGTAGACCGTCAAATGGAACAGTTGTCAGACGGGTCCTGTGGTAGACCGTCGTGTAGAACAGAAACATCACGGTAGACCGTCAAGTGGACCGGCACTCATTCACTATCCCTTATTTATAAAGAACGGCTTTTTTTAAAGACAGATGCAACTATTTTTGACTATATTGATCAAATCCACTTAAGTTGAACAGGTAGTTTTTTCTCGAATTAGAGGGGAAAAAAAGAACAATTGAGCAAGCGTTTTATTTCCACACTTTGCTCTGTGTGCGGCCGTCCCTGGTCAAATCGTAACATAACAGTAATTTTAAAATTGAACTGTATATTTTTCATACCGGGTTTTTTTATGCACATGAGTTTCCGCCCAGTCCTTTTATGACAGTCAATTATGAACGCAAAAACGCTGATCTAGTTGTATCACTTTTAATCGTCCTTAGACCTAAGGCAAATCTAAATATAATCCATAAAGGGAAATTACCGGCACTGATTCGTCCAAAGCAATCAGCAGGGGAGAGAATAATTCAACGCCTTGCCGTGAATTTGTGTGAAAATGGACGCGATATCAATTCAAATCATTCACGCGGTGTTTACGATGTAGATTGCTTTTTGCCTGTTTGAAAAGACGTATTGTGTGCGAGTAACATTAGCGAGAGCAGCGAGCAAGCCCTTCCTCGTCTGATCGCCTAGATGAAGTGATCATTATGTACAGCAACGCATTTCTCCCATTCAAGACCAGACTTCTGCCATTAACGTCTTGGACGGCCATACAAAAATCTCCGACCACCGGCAATTTTAAACGGGTGATGTCTCTCCAAAAAGCAACACTGTCAGGTCAGAGAAAGGCGGAAAGTGAAATTTATCGCCATGTGAAAGCTATAAACGCTCAATAAGCCTTTCTGGTGCATTCATCCAGCGCCTTTCGAACGAGGTGGGCCATAAAATTGCTAACTGGCGCGAGCTCGCAGCTGGGAGGGTTGTTAAACTACAAGACAAACGTGGACAACAGGCAAACGACCTAGGCAAGAGCGGAAAAATTGATTTGATGCTGTTTGCCAACACTTCTGTTCCTCACAATCGTCATTCACATTCACACCACACTAGGGATTTTTGTTCCTTTTTTTCATCCTCTTTTTAATACATGCCAGTTTTCTATTCTTTATACTTCCATCTGTTTACTTTTCCATTTCATTGCTGTTATAAATCATTCTCCATATCTAATTTTCTCCCCCATCCCAAAAACTGAAAAACAAACAAACACGCAGACACACACACACACACAAACACACACACACACACACACACACACA
>NW_004797278.1:704115-707268 GCF_000002075.1 Aplysia californica | reverse complement strand
ATATATATTGTACATTATTAATTATAAGTAGTTTATGTGTGTATGTGAGTGTGTATGCATGTGTGTAGGAACCCTGATATACCAGTGCCACGAGCCAAAAACAGACACAGTAGCGTGGGATCTCCTAAAGTTCCGAGTGAGACCATAGACGGGTATTATTCCCCCTGCTCACAATCGAAGCGCCGTAGTAAACGCAACGTTTCATACTTTTTCTGACATCGGGAACTAGAAGCATTTCATTATTTCCCCAACATTTCTTTCGCTTCTGATTTCGAATCAAACCGACCGAATGAATGCAAATGTAAAGCAAATTTTCCTCAGATCAGAGCTGGAAAGGGGATAGAGTTGTGTCGAGCTTCTATTAGATGTCCTAGCCTTGTCGAGGCTCCGTTCAAGCTTTACGAGCGCCACACACGGAGAATAAACAGCCAGAGAAAGGACCGTGGGTCGTCTTTTCAAATATCGACGGCCATTAGGGATTCAATCTTGTCAAACGAGGCCATTCTTCGAGTTGTTACAAACAGCCCGGCGATTGCCCAAATAAACCGGTCGCCGTTTTGTCATGGTCATTCACGCTCAGGCCGGGCCCATCCCCCAAACCCAGCCAGTGAATGCCGGGATTTCATGGATCTCCCCACCTGGCCATCAATACAGGTTTAGCGTAGCGCGCCAACACCAGGGACCCGGGCACCCGGATTGTGCCCGATACCGTTGACGGGGGGTTGAGAATGTGGTGTTACTGTCACGCACTTCCATTCACGCTGATGGTCATAGAGCTGCCAACACCCAAACGACGATTCGCTCACCCATTCAATGTAGCTGTTGAAATCTGCCGAGTTCACGCTTTGCCCAGCAGAATCTGCACTAAACCTTAATGTGCGGGGAGTTCCTATAGTATTTTATATCACTAATGCGGCTTGTTCACGGCAAGCCAGAGAGCGGAGCAGGGTAGTTCACGTTATTTTATTCCAACGAACTCACTACTTCTAATTTTTTGTTACTTTCACTTATTCTACTTTTTGTTACTTTCATTTCCATCTCACCTCTTTTTATTGCAAGATACTCTATTCAACTTCAGAGTATTTCTTTCTTGTTCTATTTTGTCATTCGTGTATACCTCCCGTGGTAAAGCAAAAAATCCTGAAAATTATGTAAATCCATCACTTCCGGGCACGAATTATAATAAAAACTGGCAAATATGCTGCACAGTGAAAACAAGGCTACTTTTAGGCTTCTTTGATATTATTCTCGTATACAAATCATTTTTTGAAACGGATATTTTGTGTGTTTATTTGATATTTTGATTACGATGGGGGGTTTTGTGTATATTTGGGGGGGGGTGTCTTTTTTGGGAGGGGGTGGGGGGGTGTTCCAGAGCTCCCTCTTCTGAAAGAACAGTTTCACATTTTCTTCCTTTTATGATTGATTAGGCTATCACTCAAAGGGCCTTCAGTTTGTGCTACATCAAAGATACATACTCACCCCTCCCGTATACTTCCTTTCCAAGTTCTTCAAAAAAAGAGAAGATAAAAAGAAAAGTTGACTACCCTGGCTTCATATTATACATAATTATTCACGTGTACTCACAAACAAAAGGTCTGTACTGTAATCATATTACAACCAGGAATCTATACCTTGGAACTCAGTACACACATGCGTATCTTGTATTCTTAATTGTAAATGAAGTTCCTTGTATGATTATTTTAATGCTGATTGCATTCTAGCCTTTTTACCCAGTTCATTCTAAAAGAAAAGCAACACTTCTTCGGGTACAGAAAAACACAAGCAGAATGTCTGTGTACAGCGCAGGTACAGATTTCGGCATAATGATTACGTATCTAAGGATGTGGAAGGCACAAATGTCCGATTAGCGACAGAAAAAAAGGTGTTGCTGCGCATTTCGAACCACTATCGAATGGAACCACCACAACACCTAGCCTCAAAGGCCCACAACACGTGATGCAATAGCTTCAAGGCAAAAAGAAAGGGCAAGATTGATCGATGGAGTCAGCTAGAGACTCTTTAAAGGCAAAGCATGACGATCGAAAAAAGCAATACACCTGGCCCACGTCCGATACCTTGCAGTATAAGAGGACCAAAAAAAGTAACAAGGTATGCATAAATCAGAAACAAGAATTTGCATATTTCACAGTACGTTTGTTTACTGTCTTTTTAAGTTTCAGATAAAGAAAACATGATTTTTTTAAAAATCCGTATGAATAGCGTTGTTGTGCCTCTTTTTTTTTTATAGTGCCCGGACACAGTGTGCCTTCCAGTGTTGTCAAATGGCCAGGCTGCGCGTCCCCAAAGAATTATATGATCACAGGCTGCTCAGAATGTTGGACTGTTCAATTAATTGTTCAACCTTCAGGCACTAGGCCATAAGGAAACTCCGATTGTGTATCGTGTTTGCGTACCAGTTCAACAACCATGAGCTGAAGTAGCCCCTGATTTCTTTTTCGCTCTCAGTGCAGAAAATAGAAGAGAAATAACCCGATAACCCGTATCAGATTGATAACAGCATAAGAGAAGAAAGGCTGTCTAAAGTAAAAACGACATAGGATAAAATAGCTGAAACATAAGCTTATTTCGGCAAAATTCTCTTCAATTGGGATTTCTATTAAATAGAATACAGTGGAAAGTGGTACTGTGGGCTAGAATTTACGCCCCATGACCTATCCCATTATGTAAAAATATAAACATCAAGTTATGCATAAACATAGAGTGCTCGTCACAACACATGCGCCTTGGAAAATAGTGGGATCAGAGTCTGCTTTTAAGAGACCGCTTTGAAAAGTGGTCTACAGACATAATATTTATTGAATTGAAGCTTAGTTTTAGCTAGCTTGATTCTTCTTCCTACGACAAGTGATACCAGCAGAAACAGTAGTTATCTTTTCAGGTAAATGTTCCTTTGTCAGAGCGTAGTATACAACAGGTGTATATTTTATTATTTATTTGAAAAGATTGTTGTACAAAGAATAGGACCATGGGCAGGAAAAGGTCCATAATTTAAGCTGTCGAAATGATTTTGATTTCTTTTGTAAAACGCCAAGAGACACCAAGGACTGAGTGCTAAAGAAATTATCTTTAGAGATTATTATTATCATTTTAATTACTATTATTATTATCATAATTATCATAATTATCATT
>NW_004797278.1:694422-703972 GCF_000002075.1 Aplysia californica | reverse complement strand
TTGTTATTATTGTTATTATTGTTATCATTATCATAATTGTAATAATTGTTATTATTATTATTATTATTATTATTATTATTATCATTAGGCCCTATTAATATTATTTTTATTACTATTATTATTTTTTTTATTATCAATTACAACTATTATGCCTCTTTTTGTTTCATGGCAAATGTATCTTACTCTTTTTAACCCAACTAAACTTCAATTGATGTCATATTTTCATCTTTTTACTCTTTAGTGTTTGAAACGGTATGCTCGTGGGTTAATACTATGTATTGGTTTGTAAAATATAGCAACCGAGAGTAACCCTTTTTTCCTCAAATTTTGACACTTAGGTCAAACGTCTCTATAAAGAACCTATGTAGGGAGCACACGTATAACCCACCTTTTAGTTTGAGTAGAAAGCTCCGGTACAATAATAACTTATTAAGTATATTTCGACGAGAAAACTGATAAGATTTCTCAGAGTTGATGTCAGGTGACCACAACACGACACCATCGACTCAAGACAAGTGTGTTTGATTGAATTTGTTCTTCCAGGAAAAAGTCAAATACATTGTAACTCAAGTGGAAGGGGGAGGGCGGTTATTCTAAAGATAATGAAATTATTACTGGGGATGCTCTATTATTATTTTTTCCAGTAATAATGGAGGCAATTTTATCTTTGGAACTCCCCAAGCACTTGAAAAGCTATTCCTCTCATCAAAGAAAAGCTCGATAGTTTCCCCACTGCAGCAGTAGAGAGATGTATTAGTGTTTCATTCCCTCGTGAAACATGCCATATCATCGGTCAGTTATTTAGATGTACTTAGCCCAAAATCTTCTTGTTGTTGTTGTTGTTGTTGTTGTTGTTGTTGTTGTTGTTGATGTTGTTGTTGTTGTTGTTGCTGCTGTTGTTGTTGTTGTTGTTGTTGTTGTTGTTGTTGTTGTTGTTGTTGTTGTTGTTGTTGTTTTAAGTGCATTTTCTTTTTCCGTGTTATCGGCAGCATATCATGCTCGAGAATTTTGTTTTTTTTGGTAAGTGTTTTACGGCGCTCGCAACTGTATAAGGTCATATGAGCGCGCGGGACACACCAAACATTTTCAATTGGTAAGAAATTTTGAATTTTGCCCTGGTGGCGGCGGAAGCCTACTCTTATCGATTTTGGACCCCCAAGGGATCTTTAACGTGTGCAACTTACACCCGGGACTCCGACATTTTTCGCCATTGTCCCAGAAGGCTAGGTGTAGATCTTTCCTACCAGAAGATCAGGTGTGCTGCTGAAAGACAGCAGTAAGAAGGAGCCAAGGAGTAACAGTAGAAAGGCTGCAGAAAGAGTCAGGAGCCCAGTGGAGGGGGCAACGAAGGTGAGGGGGTGGGGGAAGAGAGTGGAGACGAAAGCAGACGACACAATATTGCAAGAGAGAAGGAAAGAAGGTGAAAGAAGAAAAATTTAGAGAAGAAAATGTTTCGGTCTCTACCAGGATTCGAACCCGGGACCTTTGAAAGAGAGGCGAACACCTTAATCTCCAGGCCACGAGAGCCCCCAGAGAAATATTTTATCGGAATTTAAACTGCAAATGTTGAAAAAAGGCAAAATACGATATAACATGTAAAATGTTGGTAACATTTTTAGTATTATCTCTCTTCTGAAGAAAATTGCTTTCTGGGTTTATAACGGCTTAATTGCCAACAATATGGAAGTCAAAGTTTATTCCTTCTAATTTCTTTTTCGTTAGTTTACATTGGCCTTTCAGCCCTGTCAACACGATTCGACCCAGCAGATCCGACTTTTTTAAACATATATATATTCATTCTACTTAAGGTCACGCAAACGTTGCGAACATAATCCTTCCTCAGGCTCAAATGAACAATTTTATATATAGATATTAATAGAAGAACGAGAAGAAACAATCCCAGGGAAAAGAACGCTGAGTCTCCACCCATCATCCATCTTTGTCAATGAACATCTCACCAGGGAATAGACTTTTTTTAAAGTGACATATTATTGAAAAGTTAACGCTCCTCTTAAGATAAATTTAGTTAAGAGTGTTATGAGAAAAGCATCATTGTACATGTTTACATATTTACAGAACACGTTCTCATTGGCCCTTTGTTTATTTCTGTCTAGTTCGGTCGCATATATACTTAAATATTAAAGAAACCAGCATGCATTAGTTTCCCATAAACACTGGAAATTTCCTAGTTTGGCTGGATCCAAGAAAAAAAAAACGCAGCCGTAGCTCGCCTCTGCCCTCCATCTCCCCCCCCCCCCCCCAAAAAAAAAAACCTAACAAAAATCCCCCCCTCCCCCCACTTGTCTGTTCTTTACTGATGTCAAAATTTACTTTAAGTAAGAAAAATAAAAAGAAACCAAAGAAGGAGCGACCGCTGTCTCGTCAAAACAAGGAACTGACAATCAAATAACCAACGTCCTGTTCCACCGCTCTTTGGCTCCCCCGTAGCGTCCGTCCCGAGAAAGAACCAAAACAAAACGGTTAATTCCCGGGAGGTCCACTCAAGACTGGTCTGAGCTTTGACCAGTGACCGACCACTCGACAACATCAACGCTCGTATTAACGCCTGTTTACACTGGTCATTAGAGTATCGTTAATCAGTCGCGAGCCTTGACGGCAATAAACAGTCCAGTGTTAATTACTTGCTTCTCTAAGGCAAGAGGCCATTCAGTGGTTTTAATTCCCAGAGCTGCCCAAGTCTAGAGTGAAGAGCTGGACAACAGAAAACCTGCCTCCTGCAGAGAGAATTTTGTCTTCGTGCTCGGGGTGAAGAGCGGTGTTATTTAAAAAATATATCCCCCAAAAAAATCAAAACAACAAAAGAGGAAGTGTTGGCTTTCCATTTTTGTTTGCAGAGCGCTTTTTATACTACTCTTATCGTTGTTCAGACGCGGCGCGAACGCATACATTTCTTCATTGACTGTAATTGCTTCTCTTTAGACATATTCTGATATTTAAAAAAATATCACTTAAATTAGCCTCTCTGTCCAACCACTCTCGTCGGCCCAATTTTTGGCCAACTTAGCCAGTATACTTTGAATACCGAGCTATAGTTTGTTTTTTTCTGTTTCATTCGAAGAATATTCTGTCTCTTCGTCCTGAGTCCTGATGGAACACGAGAAGTGTTTTGAAAGCAACAACTACACATGTGTCTTAAAGTTTTGGAATACCTTAGAAACAAAACAAAAATACAGGAGGTTATCTTTCGAAAACTGATACGTTAGCTCATCCCTTAAAGAATACTAACATTCTTTAAATGTATTATTATTTATTCCTTGAGACATAAGTCTACCATTTTCATTTTTTTCCATTTATCTTCATAATTAGTATCAGAATAAAGAACATGTCAATTAATTACTAAAATTGGAATTCTAATCAATCCCATAAGGCAGCTTTGGACTGTATTGCCAAGTGCAATGCATATAATTTAAAGAAATTCATAGAGTGCATATGATACATAATATCACTCCAAAACGAACAATATTATTACAAAACGCCAATGCTGTGCGCTTAAGAAAATGCATGTAATGTGTATATTTCAATGTCTGATAATTCACTTCAAACCTTCTCCTTCACCTCAAACTGTGCAAGGCAGGTTAGAAAAATGTATTGTCCTGATCTCAAATCGGGTTCTTATGCACATTTCTAGACAGGTTTCATGCATGCAAATTATTGAAACAATTCCATCAGACGGGCTCTAAGAAGGACCGGATTCTTACGCGGGGTGTTCTTTGGCGGAGACCACTTTATTTAACATTAAAAGTTTTAAAATGCAATTAATTCTAACAACAACATTCCACGCATGCTAATGCGATACGATTGTTGAACCCCCTGTCACCGCCCCTTGACCCTTGAAATTGACAATTCCAAAGGGAACTGTCTGTTTTTCCATATGCAAGACATTATTTTTACGAATTCAAGATTTGTATGGGAAAAATGAACCCATAAATAATATAATTGTGATCCAGAGTAAACATGCTGTGTACATTTTGAAAGGAAATAGAAATGCAGGAACAAGAAAGCCCAGACGTCAAAATAAAAGTAATATATTGCAAAAAGAACAGAAAGGGAAAGCAAGAAAATAATAAAGGAAGAAAAGAAGTTAAAAAACAAGTAACCAAAAACAAAATGATTGCGTAGAATAATGTGTAGACCACATCTTTGAGGCATCTTACTGACCTCCTTCATACTCCCACCTTGCCGCTCCCCCCTACCCCTCCTCTCCAAAAAAAAAAAACCCCACACACAGACACACACAACCTTATGAAGGACTAGATTTTTTTTAACACAACACATCAGTTGAAGAGAATGACACTTTACCGCACCTCTTGTCATTGTAGCTTTAGCGCCGAGGTGGTAGTGAGACTTTTTTCTCTCAGTGTATAGCATCAGAACTACGAAAAAAAAGTTTCCTCGGATCAAAGCTCAAAAGCTTGAGGCGTAGGTAATCCCCCTTTTGTCGACTGGACTATAAAGTTAGTAAACTACTCTCATCGGTTACTCGTCCATTCATCTGTAGGCCCCGCTGCAAATAATAAGGTAAGCAGTAAACTGTTTCATTTAAAAATTACTCCTTTATTCTATTTTTTCGGTGAACACTCATTAATCAACTAAATGTCCTTTAGGGTTTTTGGCGTGCTAACAATCATAATGACAGAGCATTTCCCCTCAGGCGTGAGTTTGAAACAGCTTGGACATCTCATTCCTTTACAGGCTCTCTTCATCGCTGCGGCGAGGGGCGGGATCTTGCCTCTCCTCTTTCTCCCCGTTCCTCCAGCAAAATTTCTAAAGAGTGACGGGGGCGTCTTTTACAGCCAATCTTTTGATGCTTTCATGTCTTACTACTCTTATCGTTCACGCTGAGCCGTACTTTAACAGGCCATTAAGGCCGGATTTAATAACGAGCTTGCTGAGGTGTGAAATAATGCTAAGATCCACGCTATGAAGGGGCTTAACAGAGCCTCGTCCTTCGCGGCCTTTGAGACCGCGAGACCGGCTGGAAACAGAAGAGTTGACGGAAGTCAGGAAGGGAGCGAGCTAGGCAAGCAGCAGCAGGGGCAGTTATCTCCCGGGGGAGGAGAAAAAAGACCCAGTCTGTCTACTAACCCCGAGATAAACGGCAGGACCCTCTCTGTTCAGAATAAATGTTAGCGTACAGGTAGAAAACTGGAATACCGAAATCGCCGCCACAAGAAAATAAGTGACAAAATACGCCGTTTCCGATAACCTAGGGTCCTTCAAGGGTCACTGCTCGCGTCGCTAGAGCTTGCAAACGGCTACATTGGACGTAAGCTTATAGCTAATAAGAGATAAACGCGGAGTCGACATCAAACGATTTCTCCCACAATTGTCGAATGAGCTCCCCTGCTGTGGCACCCCGCCTCTAGCTCATGGCTTTGAGAAATTCTTGTTTCCCAACCTTATAGCTTGCAGTGTCAATTTGTTTACACCTAGCCTGTTATACTAACGATTTTAACACACCGGAAGACCTGAATTAACGTATTTGAGGGAACATGGGAAATTAATATGCTGCGTTCATTGACTCTGGCTATAACGAGGATCAAGAATCCCATTACATTTTAATTTAGTCCTCCTCTTCTTGGCTTTGGGAAGCTTCTGATCCATATGAAAGCGACGAATTCAGGGGAGTCTAATGCAACGTATATTAACAAGTTCCATTTATTGTCTCCACCACTCAGCAAAAGCAGTTATGAAGTGCATTAAACTTATGATATGACTGTAATATGAAGCTCAGCTCAGCAGGATACTGACATCAGCTGCATTTTAATTGAGAATTTGAGAATTAAAGTGAAGATGTGTCCGGGATTGTTTAAGTAACCACGGGATACGAGGTAGACACAAGGAGATGAATGTTCAGTGGGAAGAAAAAACAGAAGGCATGAGAGTAGAAATAAAAATCATAAGACAGATTAAACAGATGAATAGACGGATAGAGTGAAAGAACAATATACTGGCAAATAACTGGGGTAAAATCAGCGTTATAGTTACAGGAAACTAAACGGTACAGCTTATATAGTAAGAGAAACTGGTGGTGGTTGAAAATAATAATATCGAAGTAAAAAAAATATAACGTGACAGGTCGAACCGACAAAAAAATAGATAGCAAAATGAAAGAAGAAAAAGAGAAGAAGAGAGAGAGAGAGCGAGAGAGAGAGAGAGAGAGAGAGAGAGAGAGAGAGAGAGAGAGAGAGAGAGAGAGAGAGAGAGAGATGGGGGGGGGGAGGTAGGGGTGTTGCAACAGAGAGACGAACAGGTAACTAGATATTCAAGCAACATTTTAAGCCAACACCCTGAGACAGGTAGACAGTTTGTTAGAACACGCTTAATAGGATTATATAGATATAAAAAGAAATATTATCACCAGCAGTTGGGCCCGACAACAACGGACAAAATCGCTAATACCTTTCAGTGTAAAGAATACATTATACTGCGGCTTTGTATTCATTATATTTCATCTGAAGCAATAACCTACGGCTCAAGTCTGAAAGTATTGGAAGGAAAGTGTCTTTTGAAGTAGACAAAAATAGACGGAGTCTGAAAAGGATTGAGAATTTATTAGTTATTTAGGAGAACGAGACTTTATTTGAATTTGGGATCGTGTGAAGGTGAAACTAAAAGCGAGCTTTTTCGAGCTTATAAAAGTTATACTTTAACATAGGTTTATGACGGAGGAAGCGGTAACTAAAATGTAAGCCAAGTTGAAAACCATTGAGGTATTATGGAATCAAGTTTCGACGGAGAAAAGAATGTTTATATTCAGTTTCAAAAACCTTGTCTAAAGTACTTTGGTGGTATTGTGGTTAAGCAGGGAGTGACGGCGTCTGGAATTAACACCCCCCCCCCCCTTTTTTTTTTTCATTAAAAAAAATACTTCTCAAAACAGGAAAAGCAAACGTCTGTAAGTGTGGGTGAATATATTATTATATGGATCAATTGTAAACATGTGCATTTGTCTCCGAGCATAGGTATGTATCGGTGAGAGAGAGCGGTGAGGGAGCGGGTGAGGTACTTCATGGGACGAGACAGACGATGGAAGAATAGTTTACAGGCTCAAAATGAGTCAAACCAATACGCAGGTGTTTGAGAAAAGGCGGGGGGGGGGGGTCTGTGTGCGAGTAAGAGAGGCAGACTAAGAGAGAGAGAGAGAGAGAGAGAGAGAGAGAGAGAGAGAGAGAGAGAGAGAGAGAGAGAGAGAGAGAGAGAGAGCGAGAGAGCGAGGGGAGAGAGGGGGGGAGAGTCGGGGGTGGGGGTAGAGAAAGAAAGGGGAAGGAAGGAATGAAGGATGGAAGGAACGAGCGAAAGAAAGAACGAACGAACGAATTTTAAAAAATGAAGAAAGGAAAGAAGGAAGAAAGGGAGAAAAAGGAAGACACTGTGTGTATTATGCTTGTGTAGTATATTAAGTGATGTATGTGTGTATGCTTGTGTAGTATATTAAGTGATGTATGCGTCCTTTTGTTCCGCTATGTCGTCTTTGGAAAAAAATGGATTTTATAGTTGGGTGCTCTCTTTATGTTCAGCGAAAACACACGTTGTTTCACTGTCTTTCTTACGAGAGATGGACACCCTATAAAACACGCAGTGTCCCTAAAATGTCTTTGGATGACCTAAGGTATTTTCTTCTCACAGTAAACAGGGGAATTTGTTCCTTCAAACGTAAACTATGATTTGTCATGATGCATTCTTCAGTTATTTCAAGTATATGGGAGGGAGCCACACATTTTTAAAAACAGCCCTTATAGTAATTTCGTCCATCACTTCTGGCGACAGTTTATAAGTTTTTGAGTTCAAAATGTCAATTTATTTGTATATAGACCTTAATATATACATTCTGACAAATATGCAGAAGTCAAGCAAGATGCGTTGGGTTGCAGTTGGGTTTTTTTAAAGACTATGGCTAGAAATGCAATGCAACACCCCTAATGAACCCCCCCCCCCCCCCCCCCTACACACACACACACACACACACACACACACACACACACACACACACACACACACACACACACCCACATATATATCTATCTCTCTCTCTCTCTATATATCTATATATATAGCGCGCGCGCACGCACTTTAAATTTAGTTTATTGAAGTGTCGCGGCTTCTTAGACTAGAGAATGAACGGATGTGACGTGACTGTTTATATTTACTTCCGATTGTCGCTCTTTGCTTTTGCACTTAGATCTACATCAACAAACCTGTTGCTTTTTTTTTATTTCCTTCTATGTAGGTTGGAAGGCATGATACATACCAAACGGTAAAAAGTAAGTTGAAGTCCCAGAACAGTACCGTACCTAGATCTAGGATTCAAAAGAAGAACAATAACTTTCAGTTGACAGCCAGACAATTTCAGATTCAAAACTGATTGTCTAAACTGTACTATAACCACAATGCCAGAAAGAATTCTTTCACAATCGGAACGCGACGCCGAAATTATTGGACAATGTGCGTTGGAAGGACTCTACAAAATGGCCCTCCCAGCCATGGTTGGCGGCCTGGTAGCGACTTACTTCATGAGGCGAAGGGCAGCCCAGCTGAAGGCGTCACCGGTGGAATATTTCACCCTGTCAGCTCTACACTACTACGGGGCGGCTACCATCGGCATGGCTTTGGGCATGAAAATATACGAGCCATTTTTTGAAGATAAAGTATTACTTAGAGCTCCAAATAGTGATCTGGCGCAAATGATTAGATCACAGCGAAAATAAACTGCGTCTGCACCTACTCCTGTTGTAGAGGAGGTCTGGGAATTGTTGAAGGTTGTGAGGTCTGGAACTTGTTAGTATTGTGAGTTTCAGTTCAACAATCTCAAGCTAGAGGGAAATCATAATTGATACTAATGATCCTCCTGCTCCTCTTCAACCGGAAATACAAGGACCAACTTTAAAGGCAAGTTGTTTGAAGAACACTATACTATAAGACATTTTGTTTATCAATTGCCTTTCGTAACGACCAAAGTAATCTGAAACTTTGACTTACACAAACTGAAAGATCTACGCGCTCTGGGGTATAACTGCAACTGATTTCGGAGAATCACGGCTCTGCTCTCACGGCATCAACCATACTCCAATATACAAGAAAGATAAAACAGTGTTTCTCACCTGTGTCGTGGCAGCAGGGTACTGGAATCATGAAGATGGATAAACCCCTTCTTGATGAACTGAAGATGCGTCTGCAAATGTAAAATAAAATTTGTCGTCACAACAATGTTCGTCCTTTTTTAAAAACGAAATCCATCACGATATTCTAACCCATAAAAAGGAAAAAATGATAAACAAGGAAGTTTCTTTCTTTTGTTCTCATTAATTCTGTTCTGCTCTCTTTTCAATGCTCCCTTTTTTGTTTTTTGTGGTGCTGACTTGTTACTAATGTTACATTCATGTGTATGCATGTTTGACTATTTGCAAGAGAAAAAAAACCTATTTGCTTTCATGCTTTCAAAGGACAGGCCACATTGTGCAATGTGAACAAGTTCAGTTATCTGAAACAGTGCATGTACAAGTGACTTTTATTTTTGGACCGAGGCGGG
>NW_004797278.1:681673-694322 GCF_000002075.1 Aplysia californica | reverse complement strand
GGGGGGTTGTTTCAATCTTTATTTTTTTCTGCGTTCATCATCATCACTTTTGAACAGTTTTTGGGTTGTTTTGTTTTAACGGTAATCTGTTCGTTGGGGGGAGGCTGTGGACATTTTTATTTTTTGTTCTCCAGGTTTTATTTTTATTTTCATTCAGCGTTGGGGCTGGATCCGAAAAGGGGAAAATATGTAGCGGTGTTGTCTGTTTGCTTTTTATATCAACTAATTCGGTTTTTTTCTTTGATTTTGCTTTGTGCTTGTACCGTTTGCTTTTATTTTAAGGCATACATAACTTCTTCATTTGGTTGTTGATTTTGTTCCGGGTTTTATATTTTGTTCAATCTTTTCCGTTTGTTGTTTATTTAAAGGGCAGAAAGTCGTCAAGGGAAGCACTTGCAGCTATTGTGACTCCTGTTGTTACTATTAGTTGATGATGATGATGATGATGATGATGATGATGATGATGATGATGATGATGATGATGATGATGATGATGACGATGATGATGACGACGATGGTGACAATGATTCGAAGAGGAGAACATCAACAAGGGCCGGTGACGGCAGTCCATATAGTACGGTAACGTACTACGCCTTTATCACTACAGTCACCAATACAATTAACCGAGCACTTACAGACTTATCCAAATGATTGTCTCAATTTACTCGACCTAGGAGCCAAAATAAATATAATAGAGGAAAATCAAACCTGATGCCAGTGCGTCTGCTTCATGACCCCTGAAAATAATTCACGTCGCAATACAGATCTAATTAAAAACCGGGGAACCGTATCAGAAAATGTACGTCTTAAATAAACATCGGATACGACGTAAAAGACGAAGGGAGGGAAGCATCGTACACTGAAAAAAACATTGCCTTGCGGAAACGCATAGATCAGGATTAGGAAAGGAGCGATAGAAACAATGCTGGCGTCAGCCGAGTAATGGTTTCACAAACGTATCTAATAAGGTAACTCGGGAGCCGGGGTCAGTCCTTCTATGATTGCAGAATGAAACGGCCCAGTAATGTCCCTGCTCCGGCCTTATCTCGCCACCCCATCGTCTCTACCTCGCCACGCTGGCGCGGATTTGGCTCTCCTTCTCGGCTCGCTTTGCATTTTCTCCCGGGATGGCAGTGATAAGGCTGCGTGAGCTATGAAAACTCACAGAAAGTTAATAACCAGTGCATTAAAATGCGTCTGATTTTTCCCGATGAACGAAGCAGCAAGATCATGGCGTAAGCCATCCCGGCGCGTCGCCATCGTTTTTAGATTGGACCGAGGCTTAAAGACATAATACCGGACAAATTGCTTCCGGAAGGACGATGGGACGACTTTATGCATGGCATTATGGGCGAGAATCGTTCAGGACGTCAGCGATACTGACTCTTGACATGACCGGAATCTGAGCCTCGTTTTGGAGTGTCCGGGCTTAGAGGTGGCCCAGATAGCCACATGGCGTGAGATGTGACCTACGGCGGAATGTGTAACATCTCCCTTGCTTTGCCCTGATTCTCAGAACATGGGAAGACATTTCGCGCGAAACAGTTTGTCTTTGACAGGGCAAATGCTGATTTCAAGGCTGATTAACAGATTGGATCAGAGAACTTCTTGAAAAAACATTGAGTGAGCTTAGTTCAAAAGATTGTACTGATCACAATACCAGCAACGCCATGCCGTAGTCGTGAGATTGAGAGAGTAACAAAGAGAGTTGGGTGTTGCAATGGGCACCGCAGGGGCACGGATTCTCCAGGGACTCCCTGAAAGGAACACAAGCTGGTCACTCTTTCATTTGCCCACTTTTTTTTCTTTCATTCACTGTCTTCTTTCTCTATTTATTTCTTCATATTATCTTTTAATAAGTTACTGTCTTCATCAAATACGTACGTCTGTGTATGTATACGAATGCTATAGGAAAAAAACAGCAGTATCATTCTTCATTATTTTGAAGGTATACCCATCGGTGCTTCCTGACACTACATAACTTAACATTCTAAAAGGGAAAAAAACGGCAGAGCCCATGTAAAATGATCTGGGAAAATTCAGTGGAAAGTATGATGTTCTTAACTTAAAAGTTACAGTATTTCAACAAAATCATCAAAACGTAAATTTGCCGATTTTACATGTCGTTATATTATGGATATAACGGTTGCTCAAAGGCCCTCCAGTCCAATGTATCGTTTTTGGCTAAACATCCACAGGTTTTGGCATTATTTGAGTCGGTTGCTCCATGAACATTGCCCTGTCAGGATTCAAGTTCTTGTTTGAAGGCTACATAAATGAGACACATCAGCAACTTTAAAACATTTTTTCCTCCATTCCTTTGCCCTAGAGAGTGTTCATCTCCCCCCCCCCCCCTTAGGTTTCAACCAACCGACGTCTATGGCGTAGCGGTTGGGCACGAATGAGACCCGAGTTCGATGATGATGATGATGATGATGATGATGATGATGATGATGATGATGATGATGATGATGATGATGATGATGATGATGATGATGATGATGATGATGATGATGATGATGGATATTGTTAAGGGTACTTTTGCTATGCTTGCTGATATTATTATAGCAGTATTATGCTCATCTGGGAACCACAGTGTGCGCAGGTGGGGATAGTCAGGACTCCAATCACAGGTCCTCATTCTGTCCAATTTGTTGCAGAATTTCTGCCTCATGTTTTATTCTCTCCTGAAACCGAGTGCATTTTCTTATGTGAGTGCGTTTTTGTTCACCCCTTCCCCTCCTCTAAAAAAAACTAGCAAATTTAACATGAGGCAGCTTTCTGGTGATCCATACGACATTCTACTGATGGCAGGTGTTCGATGTTAAGAAACTTTGACGTAGTATGGAGTGTTTTACCCACAGATCTCACACAGCTTCGAGTGAGAGTGTCAAAGACGAAAAGAACATCTTAGCGCTGACCGAACGTGACTGCTATGTTTACAGGCTCACTGAACCGGCACAAAGTATAAAGAATAGCTCAACGCTGCAGCTTTTCGTCTTTGCCCTTAATCTAGCTATGATGATATTTTATGAATGTCTGATTAAAGTCATTCATTGCACATAAATGTAACTCAATGTTTATCTGAGGCATTTGTCAAATTAAAGAATGATACTGAACCGTACAAATTTGTGGGCTACTCTTGAAATGTTTCCAAAAACTCTCAACACTTTGCAACAAAACCTTTGGCTTTGCCTACATAGAGTACCTCCCAGCAGGGAGGGGAAATTATTCAAAAGCCTCCAAAGAGTATTACCTCTTTAATAAACACCGCCAGTAAGAAATCATAAACCGGCGTTTAGGCTCCGCTTGGCAATAAAAGAGCAATGGGTGATATTTTGTCATGACTTTTTCAATAGGATTATGAATATTATGGGCTTGAGAGTGTGAATAAAAAAGTTGTTGGCCAGAGAAGGCGAATTCTGAAGAGTCTGACGGGGTGAGGTCTGCAGGTGTTGCTGTCCCTGGGAAGGGACGGAGGGGGAGGAGACTCGGCTGCTTAAGAATGCACAAAGTCAAAAGCACTTTGAAAGCTTGCTAGCGCTCACATATCACATTTCTGAAAATAAGTAACAAAGCTACGGTTTGTGCGCGAGCATTTAAATACGGTTAATGGCGTTTAATTTGACACGCTTTTTCAGCGTATCAGTGGGCCGCGCGGCTCAACACAAAAGACCGTCCTTCAGCCTGAGACTCCGTGAGAAGGCATAGAGTCAAAAGACGGACGAGGGACGGCCGAGGGATCTTCGGACGGCCAGTCAATGCCCGAGATGACTTCCGCTGAACGGCGAATGAAAACATTTTCAGCTCTATTTGAAGCGATTAGGCTCGATTATCGCCAGACTGTGCTCAATCTAACCCTTGGCCCCCTCTCCCACAGACAAGAGCGGACAGTCTGACAGACCGGCCCTATGATGGCTCGCACCACACTGCCGTCTGGCCTTCTTCAGCTCCGACCTCAACGCTTCCCAGCAATGTTGTGTATGTGGGCGTTGGGGGGGGGGGGGCGGAGGGATAATATCTCGACAAATGAACGACAGTAGCGTTAGGGGTAACACGAGAAGGCAAATGTAGCGGTTTCGCGGCTATAGGTAAAGTTTCATACAGCTATAGTTAGAAGATTTGTTGACTATAATGATATCATGATTACATTGCTTTCAGTTTTGTTAGCCGCCTAATTCTTATGGTTTTATTAATGTTTACACGTTGCGTTCGTGGGTGCGTGGGTTTGAGTTTTTTCTTTCCTTCTTTTTTATGGGCGGGGGGGGGGGGTTGATATCGCTGATGTATTAGAGGTCATTTCGAAAGCAGAGCACTTGACCCCCCAATCAAAACACCGTCAGATGAGAGGAAATATTCCACACAAAAAACGAGTAAAGATTATTTGCATTCCCAATTAGATATGAACTTCAAACATTCTCGTCGAAGATCAAATTATTCATAACCTACTGCGCCACATGGGCAGGTAGATGAATGCTTCCTGGGATCGATAAGACAATTCTTAAATCCAATAGGATCTTGCGAAATAGCGCAAAGGGAACAATGAGTTCCAAATGTAGTTCAACCAGGTACTACCTTCCATTTAGAAGACCGCCTAGCAGGCTCCACAATCGCGGGTGTCTCTTGATGTTATATCGAGTCAGTCCAAAAGGTAAAACGCCCATGTAAAAAAATAAATGAAAATATGTTGCAATTGTGACGGAGCCATGCTGAATCTGAATACCGACTGTGACATATGATTCTGTTTATGTTGCCCATACTGGTCAGATTGGCGTGGCATTCGATCCTGTTCTAATAACAAGCATTATCAAATCATTGCTAACGGGATATCTGACCAGTTGGTGAAGTGATAATAATATGTTCATTTTTTTTTTAATTCAGCTCTTTTAAACTGAGGAAGAATGAAAAAGACAACGAAATTATAAATAGTATCTTTTGGGGTTTGGATATGGGGGAACAATCTTAACTGTGTTCAGAAAGCTAAGGTATTTTTTAAAACCAAGAAACAAAACAGGAGAATGGGAACAAACAGTGAGCGATACATGACAGACATTTTTCACGAGATGGTGTTTGGGAACTTTTTTTTCTTTTTTTTTAAGCACGAAAAATCTAGATCTGCACCTGCATTTAAACGTATTCTTTGTCAAATGCACATTACTTAACAGTAGTTCGCTTGTGAGGGTCAATTTGGTCGCTGATCAGATCGATAATTAATCACGAGTTGACGAGAAAAGAACTTTCTGAAAGTTTCAGAGCTAGATATCTAGATGTAATTTTTAATGGATAATATGGGCTCATTTCTGAGTAAGGGGAGATCATGCATAAAACAGAGAAATGAAAAACAAAACAACATAATATAAAGAACTCATCCAGAACAACAGTTTGACAGGTTTATGAATTATTGGAGGTAGCCAAGTGTAAATATTTGGAATAAGTAGCAATAAAAATCTGGTTGATGTAGATCTAATTGTAAATATCAAATCTACTCGTACGTTTGGTTCTCTCGTATAAAAAGAGTAGGGGTTCTAAAAATTTCGATATTTAAAAAATTTGTAGTTGGTTGAGCATTCAGCCGACGCTCTTAGAAGCTGAGATTGATCAAAAAAATTAACTTCCGTTCAAAATTCAAAGCCTCATGTATGATCATGTCTGTGCGGGTAGGCGAAACATTCCTTCACTGCGAACACATCAGCTTAGAGAAGTTTGATTTTACACCCCTTTCCGTTCACGAATCAAGGGGAAAGTCACATGGAACTGAAGAAGGTTCACAGAGAATAATGCAGAGAAAAGGAAAGGCATGGAACAATATTACTATCAAGAGATGATGTTTACGAGAAACATCTCCAGCATGATTCCTCTTGTCCAACTTGACACCTCGCACATTACTGCAAGAGAGGCCCGCACGCACGCACGCACGTACACACGCACACACACACACACACACTCACACACACACACACACGCACACAAACACGCATACACACACACAAACACGCACACACTCACACTCACACACACACACACACACACACACACACACACACACACACACACACACACACACACACACAGGCCAACTATTCTATTTCTTATCTTCCTTTCCTTTCGCTGTCATTGTATCTCTTTCTTTTCATTCCCTTTACTTTTTATTGTTTTCTTTCAGTGTCCTCGCTGTCTGCTTTTCTCTTCTTATCACTTCCTTTTTAAAAAATCATTTTCTTCCCTTTTTTCACTATCTTTTTGTCTTTTCTCATTTCCCACCTTCCTCTCCACACCATAATCTCTTGCAATGCATTTGGATGAGGCACGTTATCGCATGAGAATCTAAGACAACGTATATTCAAAAACCTACAAAACTTGCCTCTTTCCTTAACCTCGCATTTGATGTTTAAAAAAATATTATCCCTTTCTTTATAAGCGATTTAACATTATGGCTCGCAAATCATGATCCTAACAATCGATGCCGTTATCAAAGGCTCAATGCTTATAATACATACCTGCCTCAGTGGTGGCGTGGTAAGGCAGTTCGCCTTGCACGCGAAAGACATGAGTTCGGGTGCCCCGTGGGTAATGTAGTTTACCAAGAGTCGCTGTTTTTCTGCGCGGGTAGTACAAGACTTACTGTACACGAATCCCACACAGCCCATAGCCCATGTTGGCCCTGGAAGAACCGTATATGAACTTAAATAAGTCACCAGTGATGTAAAATAGAAACATGTAGATAGATAGATAGATAGATAGATAGATAGATAGATAGATAGATAGATAGATAGAACGTACAATGAGTTCTCTCAGCAATGAAATCATTTCTTCCTCGAGATCTAAAGCGTAATCCCGTCTTGTTGGTTCAGAATTAAAGATCTAATCTCTTTCTTGGAAAAACGAATCGAATGTATCCGAGGGCATTTGAGAAATTAAAAAGATAAAGATATCGGTTGTTCATCTGGTAGGGACGAAACAGTGCTAGAGACAAGCAGACACAAAAAATGTTCATCAATTACTTCAAAATAGGTTCTTAAGAAAAAGATTGAAAAAAATAGGAAGATACGAGTTTTTGTGAGCAATAATTAGATATGTACAAAGAATATCGTCTCCGCCACAGTGAGATTCCCTTTAAGCCACATGTATAAAGATATGCCTTCCGTTCTTTAGCGGTTGGATTAATATTTTGTGGTTGGTTTGCTCTATCGGTAGCAAAGTAAAGCAACATACAGGCTATCGGTTAGGGCTGTCCCGATTAACATCTTCAAGGAAACATATTTCTGGATGTCAGTTGCTTGATGTTTCACTACGTTAACGGTGTCGTGTCAGAGATGGCCAGGAAATCGGAGGCTCAGCCTCTTTGATAACAAAATTGTTAATTAAAGAGGCTCTAAAATTGTGTCTTACAATATTTCAGCATCGTTTTTAAGTACATTCAGAGTATGGTATTTACTCACATATGTACTATCTCGCTTGAATAACCTCAATTATCTTTTAACTGAAGTGATATCTTCTTAAAAGGAGACATAAATAAATCTAGTTGAGGGATAATAAGCCGTGTTTGACTGTCTGCTGGGTTTGAGTGAAGATGAATCAATTGTTAGCGAACAACCAAAGAGATTAGTGAAGCTATAATTAAATAGCAAACTTGCACTGTTTCCTATGTTTGCCTGTCACCTCGACGACTGCCAAAACGACTCAGAATATCCATTGGCTCCACTACCCAAAGTTGATCTGAGAGAGAATGATTTAAAAAGTGATAGAATGGAAGCGAGAGGGGGAAAGCACAGAAAGGGAACGGGGGGGGGGGCGGTGGAAGTGACTGGGGCTGGCACTTGGGAGAGGGGAGAGGTTGAAGGGTGCAAAGGAAAGAATACCGTGCAAGGAAGATAGAAGGTTCTATTGACTGCGCTGAGACAATCTAACGAGAGAAAGTAATTCGTGGTAAACCCGCCCAACCATCAATAATGCCATGGACGTCTATAAAGATTTTATGCCAAAACATCGTCGTTTGCTGCTCGAGATGTCGGAACATTTGGTGGCCATGACTGGCGTTCACAATATTCCTTCCAGCACACAACTGCTCCCATCAGCCAATAGAATAACTGTTTGTTCCCGGTATTCTTCGGGAACTGCCGCGGGTCTCCGGTCAGAAGATTGTTTGTACATTGATTGATAAAACGCCAAAAATCAATTCTGGCACCGGCTGGCAGGCATAAACGCTGTTCATATTTGTTTACGGCTGGCCTCGGCCATGGGAAGAAGGGTTTCTCGAGTGAGCAGGGCCCTTTCTGGGCTGCTGCCTCCTTAACTTCACGCCTGGCGAGCCCAAACGATAGCAATACGCGAGCAATTGATTGCGTCTTTGTTCCTCGACGGTAACGGTCGAAATCGGTGCAAAAAGGCGCGAGAAGCAAATATGATTAGAGCTCCGCCTGATCAGAGGATATATTTACAGTTGAGCTAGCATGGGAAGTGCGTGGAGAGATTTTAATTTCCTTGATGAAGCAGCGTTCAGAGTATCAAAGTTTGTATGCCTTTAATTCATCAGGCTCTTGGCGACGTTATGGCCGTTTAACTGTGTGATGAATGATTTGACACGCCGCTTGCTTAGTCGTTTCCTGCAGACACCCCGGGTTCACGGCTCGTGGCCGCCGTGAGGAGCAGTCTGCTGGCTGAGCTCACTCCACCTCACGCAATATTCCGCCCGTCATCGTGGACGGATGTCTTAGGTCATCGTTTCCTACTCAGTATCTCTAGAGACAGGAACCTCGGGGGGTGGGTGTGTCCGTAACTTGGATGGGTGTGTCCGTAACTTGGGTGGGTGTGTCTGCAACGTGGGTGGGTGTGTCTGTGACATTGGTGGGTGTGTCTGTGACATTGGTGGGTGTGTCTGTGACATTGGTGAGTTTGACCATGACATTGGTGGATGTGTCCGTGACATTAGTGGGTGAGGAAAAAAAATGGTGAAATGGTTTGAGTTTAACGCCCCTATCAACACTATTAGGTTATTTAAGAGGCGGGACCTCCTTATTTAACGTCCGTCTCCGACAGGACCGAGCCCAGTGGGAAGTTCGTGTAAAGTGCCTTTCCCAAGGACACAACGTCGGACCGAGCTGAGGCTCGAACCCCCGAAACCGCAATATCACGATTACGAGTCCGGTAGCCTAACCTCTAGGCTACCGACGCCACGTGGTGGGTGTGTCCATGACATTGGTGGGTGTGTCTGTGACATTGGTGGGTGTGTCTGTGACATTGGTGGGTGTGTTCATGACAGGGGTGGTAAGTCCACAGCGCGAGTTGATATTTCATTACATGGGTGGGTGTTTCCAAAACGTAAGTGGGTTTGTCCATGACATGGACGGAGAAGTCTGTGGGTTGGCGTGTCTGTAACACACATAAGTGTCTACGACATAGGTGGGTGTGCTCATGAAATTGGTAGGTGTGAATGTAACATGAATGGATTTGTATGTGACACGTGTGGATACGTAATAAACATTAGTAATAATGCGAGTTATCATTGCGTTCAATCCCTAGAAGGCTCTTGTCGCTGAACAATGTAGAATTATCCCTCAATCGACAAATTAAAAGACAGAATACACATTGTGAGACCATACAACAGCCACATACACACACACACACACACACACACACACACACACACACACACACACACACACATACACATACACACACACACTCACTCACTCACTCACTCACTCACTCACTCACTCACTCACTCACACTTCCCAGACCCACACACATTATCACTTACAAAATCTACTGGTTTACTGGTTATGTAGACTTTTCACCTTGCATAAAAAAGGCCTGAGCTCTATTTCGGCATGTAGAAGTTCCTTTCACCGGTATCTCAATCGTTCAGCTTGGATGTCCTCCGGACAGGGTTCGAGAAATCAGTCAGGGTAACAGCAGCTTGTACCATAAACGATTAAAAATTGTGTCAATGGAGGCGTAAAATAATTTACAATCCTGGCAGACAGCAGATACACAGTCTACTGAGAGTGTCCATGGTTTATTTATTGTCATGTTAGAGTATACTGACGTCTGTGGCGTAGCGGTTAGGTGCTTCGCTATCGCACGCAGAAGACCCGAGTTCGATTCCCATGCTGGATGAAGCTGTATCTCTTTCAGCCCGGATTGGCCCTGACAGGAAGGGCTGAAGCCCATCTCTTAAATTATCTAGATTGTCACTATGGAATCCATTTATTTAAAATGCTAGACCCTGGTCGTTGACCTCAGCTCGATTCCCAATGGGGTGTTCATGCAACTGGAATGTTTAAGTTTTCGTTCTTCTCCTTTCGAATATGGATGTAGATATCACAGACATTTTATCTTAAAGTACTCTTTAAATTCGGAAGATAACACTGAGCAAATGCTAGCTAACTGGGTGTGTTTTCAGAGAGTTAATGGGAGATAAAACAGTTCTCACCGACTTACCCTCTGTGGTGCGCGGTGGTGGGACAGGACCCCCCCCCCCCTCTCCAATATAATATATAGAGATGCGTGGGGTCCCCTCGCGCTCTCGTCGTGGTGTTGTGCACTTAACCAAGTCCCTTCTGTGTGTGTGTGTGAGAGAGAGAGAGAGAGAGAGAGAGAGAGAGGGGGGGGGAGACAGACAGACAGACAGACAGACAGACAGAGAATACAGGTATATAATATCCCCTCTAGGTAGTTAGCTATCTAGTTAGCTATCTCTCCATTCACAATTGCTTCGAAAACATTCACGTCGAAACACACACACACACACACACACACACACACACACACACACACACACACACACACACACACACACACACACACATTTAAAATATTGATAGCAGTGTATTTCGCCATGCATCTCTTTTCATTTGCGATAAACCCACCACCCCCAATGTCTTCCTTTCCCTTTTTTCTCTGTGAACTAACATTGCTACTAAGTTTGTTTCTTTTGAGGCCCCTGAATGTCTTACGACTCGAGAACGTTATTTTTTCCCATGTGTGTCAGCTGATGTGTAAATTTGTTTCGTTCATTCATGTATTTGCCTGTCCGTCGTAAGCTTCGCTGGTGGTACATGCTCACTGGTCTTTTTCTTTAAATCAAGTAACACAAGTGTGTATCATTTACCCTTGTCATTTGTTTATTTACTCCCAAATTTTTTTCTGTCTATTTTTAACGCAAGGTCACACCTGGGTGATTAATTTGCGTTTTGATTTTCTGTTAATTGATTCTTTTGTCTACTATTGAAAACCATTCCTGAAAGAACCAAGGTACTTGATTACAGTAAATTGCATAAATTTGCTATCACCGGCCCAGTTTGTCCGTTTAAGTAAATGTGCTGGGTTTGAATCACGATGGTATGCAAATGAGTTACGTTTATGAATACCCACTTTTCTTCATGAGCTACAGCCTACGAGGCCAGGTACAAGAAAACTGAATTTGAAATCCTGCCAAAATGACGCACAGTCCATACAGGAAAGCGTTAAACGACCACCCCGATCGAGGGGAAAGCAAAAGAATAATATCAGCCTTTGATGTGAATAAGAACTGTAGTGTCGGAGTATGCGAATGACAGATTAGAGTGGACGGAATCGTCAATAGGAGCGTGGCTAATGGTAATACAAAAGTGGGGCCAACAGATATTCTATGGGCGAGCTTAGGTTACATGTAGCGCGATATGTAATCTAGAGCAGAATCAAAAGTGCAGGACTTGATTGTGAATGGTTTACTGGTCGATTGAGTGAATGATCGAATCATGCAAGCAATTTATTGATTATTTGATTTGTTGGTGATCATATTCACACTTCTGTTTTTCGGGTATTTTCATTTTTCCAACTTGTCTTCCTGTCTCTACGCTTTGATTTATAATCACAGGCTTTTGTATCAAACCAATATTTCTTTACTTCTTCTCTCATTTACGCTTTCACTTTTTTCGTCCATTCTTTTACTCATCAGTTTGTATATTCTTCTCTATAGCATTTGCCCTGGGATTTTTTCCCAAAAGCGCAAATCCGTCAATTAAAAAGTGAATCGACCAATAAATCGAATGGTAATATTTCAGTAACCACATTAGAATCTACTATGATTGATTGATCCATTAGTCCATCAATTAAATTAAGATTTTACTCCTTGACTGACTGTTCAAGAAATTAATTGATTGATTAGTTGATTTACCAACTTTTTCAGAATTTATAAAAGTTTTAAAGTAAAGAATCGCCTTAAATAAAATCATTTATTGTGCTATTATTTGCTTTCTGGTTGTTGTTATTGGAGTTGGGTCTTTTGCGTTGTTGCTGGGGGGGTTTTAGGGGTTGTTTTGTTTTGTGGCTATGTTCCCGGGACCACTGCTTTCATTTCTGTTGTTCGTTTCTCTTACTGGTTTCATATCGTAAAAACTGTTTATCATATATTTTCAGAAACTGACATGAAAGTACATCAAAGGGTTGAGGTTTGGGGGGAGGAGGTCTTACATTATTTCATTCCTACTGTTGCACATGTTCTGTTCTCTTTTCTCTCAATATATCGAACTCATAATACTGTTGTGCTTTAAGCTATGTCAGATTTTAAAATATTTGAACAAACTAACAATTACAAACTCTTTATAAGAGGACCAGTTTCATCATAACTCCCTCTATCTTCTTTTTATCTATCTTTATTGGGGGGGGG
>NW_004797278.1:677471-680426 GCF_000002075.1 Aplysia californica | reverse complement strand
CACACACACACACACACACACATTAACACATGCACTCAGGTACATGTAAAAACATTATGTCATCTATAATACATAATCATGGCGCAAACGTAAATAATCCCAATTTTACTCTTTCATAGACTCACTCGTTCACACTGAAACATAAATTTGACATATGGGCACATACTCAGATGACCCCCCATCCCCCTTTTTCCTTTTCCGTTTTCCCCAGCCACCCTCAGTGTTCCAAATGTATTGTGCTCAGAACCAACAAAAGCAACCACAGAGTTCCCCACCCCCTTTCCAATAAAAACAACGAAAAAGAAAGAAAAGAAAAAGAAAAGAAAAACCTCTGACAATGTTACAATGTTACAATGTTCATGCCACAAAAGTTGCAGCTATCTTTGATTTCCAGCGCGCCTCGAGTGATCACTGATAAATTACACAGTAATCGTGACTGAATGTTTCGCTTGGTTCTTCTTTTCTATTGTCCTTAACAATCCAGCCCTATTAGGGAATGATCGTGTTAGCTTCGCTGGAGTGGAAAAAGTGTTCATTCATCAATCATATAGGACTCTATAACAGCGAATAGGTCTTGCTGCTGCTCACGCTGATGTCACTCTCTGGCGCTCTGTCTTTCTTGGCAAAAATTTAAGGATACCGTATCCTTTGATTTGCTCATTTGCAATATACAAGATTAGAGCAGGAGGACAGAGACGTGGAGTTTATGAGGCTGAAAAATTTGCAACCCGGCTCGTCTTAAGCGATCCATTATGCGTCATTGAGGAACAGGGAACGCTCTTTAAAAGTCAAATCAAGCCGGACACAAAATTGGATTCTGCAATTTGGTGCCGCTAATGAAAAGCACCCCTCGTTTCCTGACGCGAGTCGGTCGTTCATTCCTATTTAAAAGCGCTCTCCTTGAAAAGCCGCTTCGAGATCTCACACGAAGTCAAGCGATATTTTCTGCTCGTTTCTCCCCAGCTATCGGCGCCGGCTTTAATGCCGTCGGGTATCAGTGAATTCAGGATATCGATTTTATAATTTTCTTCTCTATTATACAAATTACTTAATTACCGGAGGCGGCCGGGTCTCCGGACTGCGATGATTTATTCCGCGGCTGTGACGTCGACTCGTTTACCCGTTTCTTATCCACGAGGCAATATCACCACCAGGGCCCATAATGGCCGGAGATCGAAGTAAAGCTGGAATTGCTCTCGGTCAGTTGGACCGAGGGGAGGGATGGGCGGAATATTGCTCGCGATCTGGTCGGGATGGAGTTCCGCTTCATCAAAACTCCTCGCCGCCCAGGATTTGGGAGGCTGGAATCGGAGACTAATACGGGCGTCCATTTAGAGAGGGGAGAATCTCGGGGAAAAACAAACTCATACACTTTTCTGGAATGGATCCCGCCCTGTAGATTTACGACACGCAGCCTCGGTCAGCGAGAAAAGCGAGTGTGAAGAAGAAGGGAGGGGGTGGGGGTCTGAAAACGAGGTGAACACTCAGATCGGTGTATTAGAAGATTGCTGGACTGAAATATTGTCCTCCGGGCTCCACTGAGATGTCGGCTAACGAGGGGAGACGGCGGTTGGGCTTGCCGCGACCTCCTGGTATTAAAGTTTTCAATCATACCAATGGGGATTGCGTTTAGGAACGGGATGTAAAGTGAATGGCCATACTAGGGCGATATCGAGTGCGGCTGTCAACTGAGCAAAGAATGTTGGGTTCACTGAATATTTCTGTCTAGGAAAGAAGACAGTTTCTGGGTGGAATGGAGACCGTATGGGCGGGAGCGTATGATCTGACTGATTTTTCTCGCCCTTATGAGTTAGATATTGGAGGGGATCGAAAAGTCTGGTCGCGGGAAAAAAGTATGAAAATTCAAAGCTTTTTCTCCTGTATGGGGTACTTCTTTACAGTTCATAGTAGGCGTGCGGTTGTTGTGTGTTCGTGAGAGTCTCCTAATAAATTCAATGTTTCTGTCCTTTGTACTTTTTGCTCGAATAAGGCAGTCTGTACAGCAAGTTTTTGTACTCAATAAATAATGAATTAGATAGCTGGAGAACACACTGGCAGACTAACAAATAAATGAACGTAAGAAGAAAAACATTGATAATGAAATGGAGGGGGCCAACGGAAATGTACAAAGAGAAAAGACCGTACGAGACTTATGAGAACAAAATCTTGAAAATACTACTGATATCTAGTCTATTTTCTTTCATGATATCCCCTTTGTCGCACGCAATCTTCTTCATGAGAACAAAAAGTGACCTGCACAGCCCACAATCCATCCTTTGGGAGTTTTTGGGTTTTTTTACTTTTTAATGGTATTTTTCATTTACTCTTGACTATTGTGGGAATGAGAAAATAATAGATATTTCTTTAAAAGTATGTTTTTATTGACTTATGCAGTGAGTGTTGACTTTTTCTTCCTCTTCCCGCCAAACAGTCGATTAAATATACTAAAGCCAATAACAGCCAAAGTAACATAAAGTTACTCTTGAAATTTTCTTCTGGGCTCGTTTGGGTTGATAAGTGTAGGAACAGGTGGTCTGGCAAGAATAATCAAGCATGGTAGGGAGCTTAACAGAAGTTTGTGAGCAAGTAGCAATAGCCAAGAGACGAGTGGGGAGAAGGTTAGACGGGTAGGTGGGTGGGTTGAGAGATGGATATTATGTGGGTGGATAGGTTGGTGAGTAGGTAGATGGCTGGGTAGATAGGTGAATCAATAAGAGAGTAAGGAGGGGTGTGGGTGTCTTTGATGGACTGGAAGCAAGAGTCATACGGAAGGAAAAAAACTTGAGCCATGTAAGTAAAACATTGGTTTGAGGAGAGAACAAAAGAAAGAAGGAATAGAGAAAGAAAGGGAACCTGTGGGGATGGGGTCGACAGACAGACAGACAGGCAGACAGACAGACAGACAGACAAACAGACAGACAGACAGAGAGACAGACAGACAGACAGACAGACAGA
>NW_004797278.1:674600-676095 GCF_000002075.1 Aplysia californica | reverse complement strand
TGTGTGTGTGTGTGCTAGTGTGTGTGTTTGTAGGAATCTGAGAGTAAGTTGGGGCTGTTTGCTGTTGTTGTTTTGTTTTTTGTTGGGTTTTTTTTTGTTTTTACAAACGCCTCATGTTATACATGATGTACTTTGGATTAGCCAAAAGGCTGGTCGCCACCATAGCAATGTCCTTCTTCAGTATCCATCTGTTGTGCCTGGGTTTGTTTGGGGTTTTTTAGCACAAAATAGCGGTCATTGTACTGATAATATTCTCTGTGGTTAAGATCAAACCGAGCATAACACCGTGTTAGTCAAGTTTTAATCCTATAACACTCTGTGCAAAGGTCTGTCTGGTAGGCAGTCGCTCTTGTGTTGTTTGTTTCCTTCTTTCCTCTATCAAAAATCTTCTGTCCTTATCTCTGTGTCTTATTTTCTTTGTGTGATATTCGCTGGTAGCACTTCTAATCTTCCGCACTTGTATGGCTCAATAATTGTTTTGCGTGTGCCGTCAAACTCTAATTGAAACTAAAGCCCAATCCTCCCCACTGACATAACAAATTCTGAAGACTCACCAAATACACATAAACGTCACATTTCTGACTTTCATTTTAAGCTCGGTTATTAGTACCGAGTGCCCTTTGCAAAACCGGGCATAAAACTGGATCTATGAATTGTCGCTCATCTTTGGCCAAAGGTTTTATCTTCTATTATGTCTTTGACAAGACGAGTTGAGAAGGGTGAGCATCAGAGCCGCCGCGCACTTTCGCCAGAAAAAAAAGTATCAATGCCGCACATTATCAGGGTCGCGCATTTTTTAAAGATATCGATACAATTCGATTGCCAATACAATCCAACGGTTAGATTCTCCGTGTAAAAACAAATCACTAAGTACTTTTCGATAAAATTTAGTGTCACAAAAACTATTTTCTAGGTGGGTCAATTGACAAAGTCATTGAGGTGTATTCGTGGGATCAAAAAGTAAAACTGGTTTGCAAAAACCGGCACTTTTACGTTTTGCATTGAACTGACTTACTTAAGGATTTTTTTCTTTCTTTTATTGAACCAATAAGTTCTGCCGCGAGGGTACCAAAAATGACTATTACTATTACTCAGATAAGTGTTGAGTTGTAGCACAAAGACTCATAAAAAATCATCTTATGTAGCCATATGTAGCCATACCTCCAGTTGATATACTGTGCTGGTCCCAAGTCCAGTAACACCCAGAGGGAAATTAAATGGCTGGATGGTATTGGTATTGGCAATCGGCAATCAAATTATATCGATATCATTAAAAGTGCACGGCTCTGATAGTGCGAGGCTTTGATTTTTTTTTCTCCGAACGTGTGCAGCTCTGATAGCTTTCGTTGAGAAGCCTTTAAAGCTATGCAATTGGTCTTGGAATAGCAACATTCATGCAATGATCGAAAACCGCGGTTGTTTGGATCACGAAAGAGTCTTTCTCAATTCCTCCCTTTCTCTCTCTCTCTCTCTCTCTCTCTCTCTCTCTCTCTCT
>NW_004797278.1:671650-673199 GCF_000002075.1 Aplysia californica | reverse complement strand
ATATATCTCAATATCTCAGAAGTGCTGGTCTTCACGCAAGCGTTTGGCATCCGAATGAAATATTCACCTTTGGTTCTAAGATAGCGATTTGCTGTAAATAGCAGTAAAGGGGAAATTAAACTAAATTCTAAAGCGTAAATCGCACATGAAAGAAATTTTGAGATACGTGAACCATTTTAGCGAGGTTCGGATACACAACTCTTCAGTACAGAGCTGCTGCGGAGAGACCAGAAACAGACTCCTATCCCTTTTTTTTTCTTTGTACGGGGGGGGGGGATATCCCATATTGTGTCATGACGAAGGTATCGTCCCTTATTGTGTCATGACGAAGGTATCGTGATATCTTAGCCGTGTGTGCTGAGCACGACTATGTTTGCTTACTTTGATTTAAATATGTTTAAGTTTAATAATCACTACATTCTGTAGATCATAGGTATCTCCAGGGGATTACATCCAGGACTCCCTATAAATTCTGAAGGGTTCATGCACCCAAGTAACAGCATGCATGGTATTACAACCTGAATTGAATTGTTTTTCAACTTGGTATTTGCTTTGTTGGCTAAGACCCGGGAATCGAATCAGACAGACTCTGTCTATCGCAGTAGAACTTTAGAACAATAATTTCATTTATATAGCGCATATCCCCGCCCTACAGCATGCTCTGCGATTTACAGCTATCATTACCCCAGCAGAACCTACAACACTCAGTGTTTTCGGCTTCCCGGGAAGCATACAGTGCAAGATGTGGATTGCATGCCCTTAAACACTAATAAACTGACTAGATATGTCGCTGTCTACAGCCGGCTACCCATTCCCACCTGGGTGAAAGGGGAAGGGGGGGAGGGAGGAGGTTTGAATAAAGTGCCTTTCTCAAGGACACAACTTCGTGCTCCTGACGGGATTCGAACTCCGAACCTTACGGTTTTCGAGTCCGAGAGCCTTGCCATTAGGTTCAATACGCTCATACTTAATTCTTTGGACTCTTTGGAAAGCATGATCATTTGAGTTGCTTGATGCGAACCAGTATGGTGAGTTTTCATGACAACATAACCCCCCGCCTCTTTCGAGTTGTCCCTAAACCACTTGATTCTCGTCTTTGAGGCTACTTAGAATGTCTTCCCATTTTGAGTCTAGGGGTCGTGCCTACAGCAAAGCAGAGTTGCACTTGTAGGTTGCGATACAAGCCAATAAGTTGAGGGGAGCATAAAAAATGATTAGTTGCTTGTGTCCTCTAGCAGAATAATTCGGCCTTTATGAGAAAAATATCAAATAGATACAATGTCCTTATAATGTACGGAAGACGAATTATAGCCTCTTTGCAAAATGATATCAAATGTCACGTACAGTATACGTAACTTCTATTCTTGACTTGAATAGTGTGGAATCCAAGGATAGGACCTGCCAACTTTATTGGAATCTTCTATCCATTGGGTATGCATAATAAGTAGCTTTTGAGTTTTATATGTCTCTTACAAATAATTTGTTTAGTTTATAAAGTTGTGCAAAAGAAGACGTTCTTCAATAGCGGGAGTCGTGGGGAGGGGGGGGG
>NW_004797278.1:669510-670866 GCF_000002075.1 Aplysia californica | reverse complement strand
TACTATATATCTGTGTGTGCGTATGTGTGTGTGTGTGTGTGTGTGTGTGTGTGTATGTGTGTGTGTGTTCGTGTGTGTCTGCGTGTTTGTTCCAGTGTGTTTAAGATACCCTGTGACGAACAAAAGGAGAATTATCTGTTACACAATTCCTTTTCAAAATTTAAGTTACAGGAGGCTCTGGGGTGCTTATTTTATTCAAAAGGAATCCTTGCGTTTGAGATCAAATAATGTCGTAAGAATGTCTTTTATCATGAATTCTCAGAGTCATAAGAATCGAATTTAAATGGAAGATCGTGCACTCCAACTTGAGAGCGGTTTTCTCCTACGTCGGTTTTCCAAATCTATGGGCATTTAACGAGAAATAAATGAGTTGGACATTCCTCGCGTTTCAGAAAATATGAAGTCAGCCTCAGGGATACGTTTCTTGTGTTGATGGCCTCTGCTGCTTCAGCAGTTTCGTTTACATCCTATATTAATTTGTAATTGTTTATCATAGAATTCACTTCAAGGATTTCGCCATACCTTTTCATTTTGGTTTTGAGTTTGTAGATGCCATGCGCAACATGTATGAATGCATGTATGCACGCATGCGTAGACAGATAGAAACAGGGATAGACGATAGCATGGAATCAGAAAGGAAATGAGAGTTCAGATAGGCTGCTGGGTGAATGGTAAAATATATGAATGTACCAACTTTTTTTTTAACAGACTCTTCGGAGATGTGGGGGGGGGGGGGGGGGGGGGGGGGGGGCAGCTGAAAACATTAACTCTGTAAGGGCTCAACAATTTAAAACTAACCAAACACAACCATGAAGCCTGAGAAAGTCTCGAAATCCTGATCCGTGTGTTGCCTCAGCTAACCCCGCCCTCTTCCCCGTCCCTTTCAACTCTCCCCGACCACACACCGGCTTACGCCCTTATAGCTGAACCATTCAGATCATATTTTACCTCCTAATATGTATATAAATTGCTTTCGTTTTTCTGCTGTGGATTTTTCTGAACGCTTCTCACTCTTGACGTTTCACACAATAATGTGAAAAACTTTCTATTTCCTTTATCCCTTAGCCTGCTTCACCGGCCCCATCCGGCACTACAGGCCGAATAGCTTTATCCTCAAAACCGTCTTCATGACCTTTTATTCTCACTAAACACATTCACAGAGCTACACATTATGTAAATTGCTCTACGCAGGGCGAAGATTTGCCGGGTGGGTGCTTCAATGATACAGCGCGCATAACCCTGTGACGTGTCTTCCGCAAACGACAGCCAACTCAAGTTAGTTGTTGGGTAAACACGACCACCCAACCAGATGGCCTTTTTGCTAGTGATACTCTCTCTCTCTCTCTCTCTCTCTCT
>NW_004797278.1:663519-668159 GCF_000002075.1 Aplysia californica | reverse complement strand
GGGCGGAAGTGAATGTTTCGTACAAGTAATTGTTTTGTACAGGTACTGGTTAGAGCAGGTTCGACTATAAACTGCTTTCTAATTCAACTGGCTTCCCGGACGGGATCAGCTGACCGCAGGCAAAGTCAGGCTGATACACCGGACAACAGCGCGACTCGTGCCGTGGTGACCGGGGAAACATGGCCATTTAGAGCGGCGCCGGATCGGCCTGTTGTGCCAAACCAAACCGTTCCTCTGGACATACACAGACGTGCCACCATTCACAACGGCGGTGTTGATCGTGGGAAATGATGAACACACATCAAGACACACGCATTAGCCTTGCTGGTCTATCAGCTTGAGGGATAGCATACTAAACACAACGGCGCTCAGTGGCCGCTACAAAGTTAGGACTATTGCCGTTTATTAACCCTTACGATATATTAGGTACTGCTTCAAAAAGAGATTTACTGGGCTGCTAACGTAATCAGCAGCATGGTTAAGAATGCTTGTTCATGTTACTTTTTTTTTAGCTTCCCTTTCCTTTGCTTTAGAAAGAAAAGAGTTGCTGCTAAAGGTGTGCACTTATAATAGTTAATATAATATCTTTTTTCTATTTCTCAAATAAATAAAATTTCAAAAGGAACCTTTGCATTAATTCTTATTTTGTTTTTAGTGAATGTGTTTGTAAAAGTGCATACTTTTTCTGTGCGGACTGGTTACTCTGACCCTTTACGTGCTATATTGGCATACCACACGATCATAAAAATACAACCCTTGGAGCGCCCTCGTGTTTACAAGTAAATCACCATGGCGCTGGGTCGTTTCAAAGGAAAAACGATCCTTGTGCTCAACATAACGCTTTTGTATTTTGTTTTGTTTTGTTTTTGTCGGGGTTTTTTTTTGGTTGTTGTTGTTGTTTTGTTTTATTTTGTATTTTGTTGTTTGGTTGCTTTTGGGTTTTTGTTATTGTTGTTGTTGGGGGGTTGGGGTTGTTGTTTTTTTGTAGTAAGAGCCCTTGCAACACAACAAGGTCATATAGGTGCCGAAGATTAGAAGTGTTACAAGAGAGTAACAAACACAAAAAAGAAGGAGGAGAGACCAAGACGATAAATATTTTATAGGAAAGGAGGAGCAAACCACACATGGCACCCACCAACCACCCACTAACGTTGTTTGGGGGGATTTTAAGAACCATATCATATTTTTTAAATTCTGAAAACACTGCCCAGCATTTAACCAAAATCATTTGGCTCCCTATCACGACTTAAGCTACCTCTCGTCTTGATTGGTTACAAAACAATGCATACCAATACTTTCTTGAATGTGCCTCTCACCGACATTTCTGTGTGTGTACATTTGTTTATTAAACGAACGTTTTGTCTGTGAAAAGCGCCCCCCCCCCCCTCAAAAAAAATTGGTAAACTATGTAAACACCCCCAGGTCCACAGGAAGCCTGAGACGAAGAGTGCTTATTACTCACTAATACAGCTCCCCGGTATACAATCTAAACATACGCCTGAAATTTTCTTGCGTATTTTAATACTCATTCGTCTTCGGTTTCGGGGTGGTCTCATCCAATCGCCTGAGAGAGACTGCGTATGCTGAAAGGAAGCAGACATTAAAACACAATAAACGTAACAGGAATGCAATAATGTTGGAATAATTTTCTTGTGAGACGTCGTCTATTGTGCGTGTTATCATTGTGAGGCACCGCCCCGCTTGTCTGTGTCTCTGCGAGTGTTTGCATTTTACCTTTGTGTCCTCGGGTTTTTCTTTAGGCACAACTTTTCAGAGAAGTCATCGTTTCTCGCCGCCATGTTTCCCACGTCTTTGTGTGCCTCACCTCTGGTACTCCGTTAGTTTAGAAGGTATTGTACAGAACAACTGTGCGTTTAGACCTGCTTCGAATCCCTGCCGGTTTTTAAAAGCTTCCGTTTTCTGAAGCATGTTTTTGGCTTTCTTCTCACTAGGTTAGGTTCTGTTGGAGATGAATGCTAAATCGGATATATCCTTCTTCTTCAGATAAACATGGCTTGTTGAAAGGGGCGTTAAACCTGTTTATACATAACACACCATGCCTTCCCTTGAAGACCTGGGTGTTCGGCCTTCAGAGATGCATCGCAATTTTCTGCAGTAATGCCACGAAAACCCTAGAGAATTATACCCCTGCATGTGGGTGTCTCTCGACCTACCAATGACATTTTAGTTTTTCACAGAACACAGGCTTTACGACGTGGGTCTTCTGTTTCGCAACTCGGGCGCTCTATCTATGTCGTGTTGGAGCCAGACCACACAAACAAACAACGCTGCTTGAAGCCTAATGATGTGCGTGTCAAACTCTATCATGCTCCAAACTTGTGTAAATAAACAAAGCTCGTTTCAAGTTCTTCCGGTTATTTCTCTTTAAGGTATTGAATCGATAATCATCAATATCTCGCCTTCGACATCCAGGTACTTGGTCTGTACTCATGTCACGAGAGAACCCTTGCCATTTGCCCCGCTTCCCCGCCGAAAGCTAACGGCGCCCGTCGAGGCATCAGTGGCGGAGAATCACAATAAACTTGTACAGATATCATGACTTCCAGATTGAGTGCGACTGAATGCTCTGTGTGATGTAGGCAAAATGTCAGGATATCGCTGTTTGCACAATGCTCGGCCGGTTCGCCTCCGCTACAAGTCGGACGACCTTTCTTGTGGCGCTAGCCGATTCCGGGCTGCCGTGTGTACACTGCGCCGTTTAGACAGAATATCAATGCCGGCTTCCTCTTTGGTGAGATACGAAGAAAAGTGTTTGGCATTTTCGGTGTTTACGGTAGAAAAATGCACTGGGAATATTTGTGATTGGATGCTGTCCTACGCTAATACTGTGTCGTTTATTTCGAAAATACTGACATCCTAGCTGCCATTATTTCATTTCCTGAAAATGTTGTTTTGCGCGCTTTCATTTCTGAAGAGCAAATATTTAACCCGGAAATGATTCCCAGAAATGCCATTGTTTTCTCCCGCTATACTGAGCATGTTGACAAGTGGGATGAAGGAGTTTGATTGTGTTTGCTCGAGAATAAATCACATACATAACGCAAAGACACTCAAAGGGCTCAGATCAAAAGCGGATTCAATGCATTTGAAAACGCCTTTTAGCAATGACCTGTTTACAAGTGTAAAACGTTCTTTTCACAGGCGGGTGAGTAATAAATCCGACTGTGCACTCTGCAAGGCCCCTGCTCTTGTCGTTCTGAGGAATGACACACGAGAGAGGGGACCGCTCGCATCTCGGGACATTTATCATCCTCGAGGCGAGCTGGAGATTCTTCCAGTTGGCTGAGCGCAAAACGAGGGAGGATATTAGATCCATTCCTCGAGTCGTTTTCTTCAATATTGGGATGCTTCTCCCCTCGCCTCTATTGCCCTTCTGCGGCCGCCAACCGAAGGAAAATATAATAAAGACAAAATGAATACATGGCTTTATGCCGATACAAGTTCCTTTTATGGCCTCTTCACGAGCAGCCGTAAGACTCTTTTGATTTATTCCGCATAAAGACGTTGAACCGCGGAGCTATCAATATCCCTCCTCTTTAAGGAAAAACTATGCTATTCTTTAGTCAGGAGCTAGATACATAAAAACAATAAAGTTATCAAAAATCTTTCATTGGAACCGTGTACGACTATTGACAGAAACAATAAGGGCGTGCGGTTCCGCTTTGTGGCTTTCCCTAAACACAGATGTCAGCTCTTACTATTTTCCCTCTGATCTATTCTCGCAGCAAAGCAAAGACCAGTGAACGCTCTGCCGGAAATGTACACGACGCTCCGTTTCCACTTGGCCTTTTAGCAAGGAACGAACGAACACCGAGCTCTATATAGAGCGACTTTTTAGACCTGTTCCCAAAATTATATGCCTAGTGAATAGGATGTCATGAAAGAGCTCACGCCCCACAAGAATTTACGATATTTTATTATTCTATTTAATAACAACTCTTCTATATAGAAGAATGCTCAAACTGAATTATTTGTGCTCAAACTGAATTATTTGGCAACATCCTATCTCAGAAGATTATATCAAAAATGTGTAATACACAAAACTTAAGAAAAGAGAATTCAAGCAATCGAATAATTTTCTATATGGCTTCATGATGTGTTGCTGGGGAGAAAAAAAACCATCCCAAAAGAGCCAAGATGCAACAATTTCTTTATCCATATCCATTTCAAGAGAAATTATTAATTTGAAACTTGATATTTATTGGTGCTGAATGATGGCGTAACAAGAAGGCAAGGCGAAACATTTGAAGGGCTCCCACGCCTTTTCCTACGACAGGAAAAAGTACATAAACTGAATCTTTTTATGCTTTTGTTTTTCTGTGGATGTGAGTGCATTTGTGTGCGTGAGATAGAGAGGAGCAGAGAGAGAGAGAGAGACAGAGAGACAGAGAGACAGAGAGACAGAGAGATAGAGAGACAGAGAGACAGGGAGGCAGAGATCAAGACAGAGAGACAGAGAGATTTTTTGGGAGGGAGAGATGAGAGAAAAGAGAGAGAGGGGGAGAGCGAGAGAGAGCGAGAGAGAGCGAGAGAGAGAGAAAGGTGGGGAGGGAGAGATGAGAGGAGAGAGAGAGAGAAAGAGAGAGAGAGAGAGAGAGAGAGAGAGAGAGAGAGAGAGA
>NW_004797278.1:658862-660256 GCF_000002075.1 Aplysia californica | reverse complement strand
GGATGAGGGGGTAGTTTTTTTGTTTGTTTGTTTATTTTGGCGGAGTATGTTTTTGGCTTTGTTGTTTCGTACATGTAAAGAGGGGGGAGGTAATGAGCAGGAAAAGACGTTTTTGGAAGTCACTTAGATCTAGTACATGAATGCGTTCACACAAAGAACATATAACCGAAAGAAAGGATGTGATCATTGTCTAGTAGTCGAGGGGTTGAACTCAGAGCGATAACTCTCGTCTGTAGGTCCATATCATGCACGTGCTCATACTTCTTGCGTTTCCGCTTTAGGCTGCAAGAAGCCGAAAGCCGCTCGGTTATCGTTCCGTGTCCACACAATTCAATTGACCTTATCATCAACACTTTCCCCGAGAACTTTAAGCGATCACCAGCGCCTTTTGTTCCCTGTCGGCTTGCTTGATAGAGTCGTGCCAATAGCTGGATACGGGATTACGCCCACACTTATGCTATCTATACTTTTTTGTTTGACATGGGATAAAAGCTAGGATAATCGAGACGTTAAGATTGGGGTATTCTCTACCCTGGGATTTCCCTCGCGAGGATCAGGGTATTCTGGTCCTCGTCTCTTTATTGGATATATTGTCACAAGGGCTTCTGGCGCGTTTGAAATAAGACGCCGATACGGATTGCGTGGTGTGTGTCTCTAAAACCTTCCTAGAGCATGACAACAATTGTTATTTATGTGGCCTTATTGCAGCTTGATAGAACAACAAATCTTCAATGATTGTGTAAAAAGCCATATAAGCCGCTTGTCGGCGAAATTCTTGTGTACGCAGGGATTAAGGCACTCTAATTGTCGACACTTCGGCCAATGACAAGCTTAATGATATTATTTACGGTGGCAATCAATTTAATTTGAACCTCCTCTTGAATTGAAAATCGACTATTGCTGGCAGCGTGAACGACTGAATGCGGGACCTGTTTGCGCAGTCATTCTGTCGGCAAACATTTGGCTGGAAGCTGACACGTTTGAAAAGACATTTAGAACCAAGCCTTTAAAAAATGGCAGTCCTCTCGCTTCGTCCCATGCCACTTTTTCTTTAATTTGCACTTATAAATCCTCGCATACCTTCTTACCGTTACTTTACAAATGGACACGTGTCAAACTGCTGTACACGTATGCACTACGCTGGCTCGTTTGTTGTTGCTTGGCTGTAATAACTGTTGACGTCGAGAGTCTGTTGACGTTATTGTTTCTGGCGATGTTGGTGCAACAAGTCTATAAACACTGCTCACGTGCTGCTATAGCTGTTGTTGTTGATATTACTGAGGATGATGATGACGACGACAGTGACGAAGACATCGACGAAGAAGAAGAAGACATCGAAGTAGAAGAAGAAGAAGAAGAAGAAGAAGAAGAAGAAGAAGAAGAAGAAGAAGAAG
>NW_004797278.1:647988-657546 GCF_000002075.1 Aplysia californica | reverse complement strand
CTAGAATAACAGTTGTAACTGAGTAATAGACATTGCGGCAACAGAAAGAATTATGCTAGAATAACAGTTGTAACTGAGTAATAGACATTGCGGCAACAGAAAGAATTATGCTAGAATAACAGTTGTAACTGAGTAATAGACATTGCGGCAACAGAAACATTCAAGAATATTAACGAAGCGCACTTTAAATAAAAACTTGTCTAGCCATTAATGTTGAAGTTCATCAAAGCTGTCCACTTTCAAAAAGAGTAAAAGCAATCACTGTTTAATACTATCAGTTCGTGCTTTTTGTTTTGGGGACTTTTTTAATGGAACCTAATCTGTTGTGTGAGTATTGTCAACAGAATACCGCCACATTCTGTTGGTGTTTAGTTATGCTGATTAAGGTCAATGCTATTCTGATGCGCTCACTCCATAATGGTTGTCACCACCTCGACATCATCCGGCTGGAACACGGAACTAATTATAAATTTGTTTGTGCATTATATTTTCTATTAACATAATCGCCAGTGGCCCGGTCTGTAATTTTGTCGAAGCAAAACACTATGGAGAGTTTTAAGCATTGCCTCTGTCCGTCCCACACACAAAAGGCATCTTCAATACGTCGTTCCCCTTTTTTTCGGGGGGGGGGTTGTTTGTTTGTTTGTTTGTTTGTTTTTCTTTGGAGGGAGCATAAAGGGCTAAATCAATCAAATGGGAAAAAATGTAAACATACCACATTGATCAATCATTTCAACAATGAGAGATATTAAAACACTCTGGTGCGATGCGGTATTTGAAATACTGAGCACTTGGGCGAGTAACTGGAGTGAAAAAGAAAGAAAACAGGGTGGCTGCGCTGACACACAAAGTAAGCATCACACATTTGTTTAAAAACGTCTACTTCTCTGTCTACCTTTAGCTGAAGCGCCATACTTAGCCTATTCATCAACAATCCCACCACCCCCTCCCAGTCCATCAAAAAACGATTTGTTCACAAAAAGTCGAATAGTTGATTATCGAATTTTATCTTCACGCTGACTATCGAGGTTCAAATCCAGGTGTGCCCGAATTTTCCTCTCTCCGTTTCTAGAATATCTCTCTCAGTTTGGTGTCCCGTTAAGGGGGTCAAAATGCTCCGCACATGAAAATTGGTTCAACCATGTCTAGCCGTGCGTTAAACGTCTAAATCCACTAGAGGGAACAGAGAGCTCATTGTGTGGCCTGTCTGCTGTGTATCACAGCAAACCCATGATTGTGAGCTCCTCCGCCCGCCGTTGTGACATCCCGTGTGTGCACACAACATCATGTTAGCAGTTACTGGACCTTTTTTTTAACTTTGAAGGTGAATGTCGCACCCAGCAAGAGTCTTTTCTTAGGCTTACATTATCTTTTTAAACGCGTGATCGCTCGCTTTATCCGGAGTTGTGTCTATTGAATCTTTTTTACGTTATTGAGCGGTAGAGTTAATGCATTTCTTCCACATGACATAGCAGGACATTTGTTCCGCATAATGGCATCACGTGTATCTGCAATACGACATTGCATGACATTTGTTCCGTAAAATGGCAGTACATATCCTGGCACATTTTTGTCTCTTGTCCGTTTCCTGTATATTCTTTGCAGCTCATGAAAGTGTTTCTTGGATCTAATGAATTACAAGCATTCGGCGTCACAACAGACGATTTGGGTAGAGATTTGATACTTTTCAATTATCGAGGTCCAGAACAGACATCATGATTGGGCCAACCCGTCCGAAAGTGTATCAATAACTAGACGCGCCATAGAACTGCAGTGCAAGGTTTGTGTTGTAACGATGGATGAATGAGCATTGTTTACAAAGGAGTGTATCCGAAACTTTTTTGATTGATCAGCGGGAGCAGCTAATACAGATTAACTGCTTAAACCAGAAAAATAAAAACAAAAGCAAAAACCATACAATAAAACGAAACAAAACACCAAAAAACAACTCAGCGTCTGGTATGTGCCGCACAGAGGGATCACTACGCCTGTAATGTTATGGTATTCAATAAATAGAATAGTATGCAACTTAGCTTTCCAGGGGAATTTTTAACAAAGAGAAAAAAGGTCATTGCCAATTCATGTTGGATCACATATGCAATATAATATTACTTTGTGATATTTGTACTATCTGGAAGACAACTATACATGTAAATCTGTGCTGGTCTTTCAGACTTCGCTTCAAGCACAACTAGGGATGCAGTTCAACCTCGACATGTTAAAAGAAACTCTACGTGCTCTACCGGCAAAGATTCTCTATCGATATAGTCTACAAAGTAATTAAAGCTCTTTCCATCGTAAGCAGTCGAGTGACTCCAGCATAAACAAGGTGAAAACGATTAAAGCTTTTTTCTCACTAAATCAAGAGCCCCTACAATAGGACATGTATTAAAGTACATGTGATATTATATCTACTATAGGTAACCTTTCAACGAGTGGACCCGTCACACACTCCATAACTTGTTCCTACAAGACAGTATCATGAGCTGCTACATAAAGCCTAAGATTCACATATTTTCAAAGATTATTACCTTCGTATGAAGGTGTTTAGTGCCCCAGAAAAGGGTATCAGGAAAAGATGTCATCAAAATTCTATAAACCACTTGGACAAAAAACATGCCAAAAAAATGTGCAAAAACACAAATCGTACAATTTACGTATGCGCGTAGGCCAAGAACAATAATGTACATATAGCGTTTATTTGGCGAGAATTTCTATCTGCTCGAAAAACAATTAAGATTTCTTCAAAGTAGTAAATTTAATACTTTAAGGTAAGGTTTTTCCCAAACGAGATTATCTCCCTTTTCTTCTTGATGTGATTTGTTTTGTAAAGCAGGCCGTGCCAGACTCGTCATTCGGCGCACAACTCTGTACACTCCGAGACGGGAAGAGATAATAAATAGCCTTAAAGTGAGGAGTACACTCATGGTCCGATGGAAACAGGGAGTCAGCGAGGTCAAAGCACACGTATCCGTTGGAATCAACATGAATAACCTTTGACCAAAGGTCGTTTTTTGGTTTTTTTTGACGATGCCTCGGAATCTGAAGAGGATGCGTTTTAGTTTGGGATTTGTCCACACTTCACGAGAGTTTCTTCGTCCACAACCTGATGCGATACGGGTGCGATAGCAGTTGCCCTCAGAAAGTAACTATGGAAGGGCGCAGAAAGTTTGAGGTAGGGGAGGCGGGTGGGGTGTTATTTCACTTTGACAATAAGGAAAGAAGAAGAAGAAGAAGGAGAAGAAGAAAAAGAAGAAGAAGAAGAAGAAGAAGAAGAAGAAGAAGAAGAAGAAGAAGAAGAAGAAGAAGAAGAAGAAGAAGAAGAAGAAGAAGAAGAAGAAGAAGAAGAAGAAGAAGAAGAAGAAGAAGAAGAAGGAGAAGAAGGAGAAGGAGAAGGAGAAGGAAAAGGAGAAGGAGAAGAAGAAGAAGAAGAAGAAGAAGAAGAAGAAGAAGAAGAAGAAGAAGAAGAAGAAGAAGAAGAAGAAGAAGAAGAAGAAGAAGAAGAAGAAGAACAACAACAACAACAACAACAACAACAACAACAACAACAACAACAACAACAACAACAACAACAACAACAACAACAACAACAACAATATCAACAACCACACTACTGATAATATGATAATGATGAGAACACAAAAGTAGATCTAACGGTAATAGACCTTGATCTGGTGGTAATAGCGACATGAGTATAATTATTCTCCCTGTTACTATTTTTCATATTACTTTTTTTTGTTACCCCTAAGTATTGAAGTATCCTAGCATTTATTTACTCACATTCTCATAATCAATAACCAAGTAAATCATTAACATCGCACCTGAAAAAGGGGGCACGAGGCCCCGTTAAGTCCTGCAAGCGATGTTTCTTTACAAACGTGTCATCAGATGATTCAGCCCTTAGCTTTTATTAGTTGATATTGTGCCATTACAGTAATTCTGTTATGGTGATGATACAGACGAATGATAGATAGATAGAACTGCTTCAGGTCAAATTATATTCTTGCTGAATTCTTTGTCTTGCGTGTGCACGACGGGTATTTTCACTGACCGTGCCAACCGGAACATACCCCACTTTCAAATTATGAAACTCTTGCTGGCGGATTTTCCATCAAATTCACTTCGTGGTAATAATAGCACTCATAGTAGGAGAAATGTTCACAAACGTCTCCTTTGTGAATTAATGTCTGCTGCACTATAATTAATACGCTACGCACCTTTTAAAAGGGAAGTCATAAATAGAGCCGGTATTTCCAAAGCAAGTGAATAGAGATATTATTGGACTTGACAGACGCAGACCGAAAAGGCATAAAAAGTATCACAAGAAGAGAAAGAGGGTGCTGTTATTAAACTACATGTATATTGTATTTGAATGATTTATCTTTTTTTCCTTCAGTCACATCATGTTGGAAATTGGGTCCTCAATAGAAATCGTAATGTTCTTACTGATCTAATTCTTTTCCACCGGTGCTATCCACGTGACAGGAAACGGGCGTAATCAATAATGGACACCTGCAAATAACGTACCCACCCGTATAACTGTTTAAAGGAGGAAAATCTAATTAACACAAAGTTATTGAGCCAAGGCTATAGTCTCCTGGTTTCACAAAAAGGTGCTTAACATTGTACTCAGTAAAAGTGGGTGGGCCCACACTTTCATTAGTTGTCCTGAGCTCTTTATCCATTGTCTCTCTGGCACAGTTTTACAAGCAGGCCTCTTATGGTTGTCATATTAAAGGAATAATTATTCTTTTAAGTTAACATAAGTTAATCCTCTTTGTTTCATATTAGTATCCATCCCAAGGCTCAACCCATGAGTATTCCACGAGTAATGTGTTCAAGAATATTATAGTGTTTCATTTGCTCCTTCCGCCATGTGAAACTTGCAGAGACCAAGTCGGTGTCAGTAGTGTTGACGCAGCCCACCTCCTAAACGATAGCAGTTTCTAATCGTTGCGTGAAAAAATTACAACTATTAACCATCACAATAAGCAACTTCCACCTCTCGGAAATTTGTTGTGGACTGAAAGCATAGCCACTGCACCACACAATGAGGCTACAGTATTTTCTATTATTTACGATCACCAAAGTTTGATGGGTTTGGCTGGTTTGAGTATTCGTCAATTTGTTCAGAATTAGCCTGAGAAAATTATCTGAATCCGTTCCTAATCGATACTTGTAAGCACACTGGTGGAAGCATTGCAAGTACAAGTTAACCATCATCTGTCTATCTGTATTTGTCTCCCCTCATTCGATGTTGGTTGCGCTCTCTCTTAGTAGAATTTCTCTTTCTGTCTTTTCCCTTTTCTCTCTTTCTCTATCTCTTTCTCTTTCTCTCTCTTTTTCTTTCTCTTCCGCTCTCTTTCTCTTTCTCTTTCTCTCTCTTTCTCTATCTCTTTCTCTTTCTTTCTCTTTCTCTTTCTCTTTCTCTCTCTCTCTCTCTCTCTCTCTCTCTCTCTCTCTCTCTCTCTCTCTCTCACTCTCTCCATCTCTATTTCCCTCAATTTCTTTCTCTCTCTCTGGCTCTCAGTCTGTGTATACACTCGTCCCTGTCTTTCTCTCTCTCTTTCTCTCTCTTTCTCTCTCTTTCTCTCTCTCTCTCTTTCTCCCTTTATCTTTCTCTTCTCTTTCCCTCTCCCTCTCCCTCTCCCCTCTCTCTCTCTCTCTTTCTCTCTATCTCCCTCCCTCCCTCCCTCCCACTCTTTTTCTCTCTCAATTTGCGTTCGAGTGCGTGCGCGTGTGTCTACCTGTGCATTGGCATGTGCATGTGTTTGTGTGTGTTTGTGTGTGTGTGTGTGTGTGTGTGTGTGTGTGTGTGTGTGTGTGTGTGTGTCGTGTGTGCGTGTGTGTGTGTGTATGTGTGTGTGTGTATGTGTGTGTCCGTGTGTGCATGTGTGTCTGTGTGTGTCCATAGCAATGTAACTACACGTACGTTAATGAATGTAGGCCTTACGCGTTTCTTTTTCTTTTCTACGTATAGATATCACACTTCCGGGGTGTCTAAAAAACCTGTATTTGCGTTGACAAAAGGAACTCAGTTGACTCAATTGAAAGACGTTTGTCGCCCCAATGCAGACGGCACAGATAGGTCCTAACCTCTGAACTAGAACCTCTGCACTTATTTTGGTTGTGGGCCGCCATATCGGAGACAGGCACGACACACATTTTAAAAAAGAGAGGTAACTAATAGTTTCTTATCGGGTATCATAAAAAGAGTAGAAAGTGTATGTAATCAAGTGCACCAACACGGATGAATGGATGGACGGGTGGATGGATGGAAGAACAGAGTTATCAATAAAATGTTTGAGTATGTGTGCGACGATGTAGTCAAGGGCTTGATGGTCTTTAAAAGATATATGTACAGAGAGAATGAGGGAAGGACCAGTGTCTGTGGACTATAAAGGCATGCCACTGTCCAGGTCGCACCTCCCCCTCCTATAGATCCCTCAGTCTCTGGGGATTCCGCTATTCATGTTTTGATTTTTTCTGGGCCATGTATCTTATGGTTGTCTTCTTTTGAAGACGTGATTTTATGTTTCTGCTTGAGCTGTCCTTAACACACATAGAGATGGACAGATGCAAGCATCAGCTCTTTCACCCGCTACATGGCATAGAAATGGCGGTCCTGGTATACCGCAGGATTGTGACAAATTCTATTTTCCGTCCGAGTGATGAGGGGAAACTTGCCCGCCCTCGGGTCTGCACGAATTAAAGATTTGACAGCGTCCTAGCTGCGAGCACATGCAGTAAAGTGGAAAGGGAAAGACGGGAGGGAGGCGAGAGATTCATTCAACAATCCATCTCTTTTTCCACCCAGGCACTCCGTACTGTTTCGCATCAGTAGTAACATTATCGTCCTCAAACCTCAACACAAATCTCTCTCTCTCTCTCTCTCTCTCTCTCTCTCTCTCTCTCTCTCTCTCTCTCTCTCTTTCTCCGCTGTCTCCCGCTAGCCGAGAGCCGCACGCACCAATAGAAGCCCATAAACTCGACGGGCGGAATGACAGGAAATCCCTGCCCACAACCAATGAAACGGCGAGGAATCCTCCTCCGTTCAGCCCTCTCGGTGCAGGAGAGCGTGGATCAATGATGGCAGCTAGGATTAATGGCCCAGCCAGCGGGGTGGGCGTTTAAACTGGGCCTGTTTCCGCTGTGTTGGTTCAGCCCACCGAATGACGAGGGCCTCTCGTGCTCTGTGATTATTTTGTTGGGAAACTTTGAGATTTGTTGATAGTGAAGTTAGAACCTATCAGTGACACCGTGTGATATGGCGCTCATCCACATTATTACTATTGCTCTCATTATTCGCGCGTGCTTTTCTCTATAAAGAAGCGAGGTTCCTACATTTTATGACAGGATTCACTTTGGTGGAGTTTTAAAAACTTGATCTTTGTATAAGTGTTTCTCTCAAAGATGAAACGGTAAAAATAGGATCTAAATTTTTGGCTGTGTTTTCATTGCGGCTTCTGAAGATTACAGTACGAGTCAGGTGTTATCTAAATGATGAATCTGTTTGCAACAATCTAGAGATGCTGCGGAAGGCTGTGTCTTCGTTCGTCATTTGAGGTTGTGACTTCGTAAATGTTCGGATTGCTCGACTTCGAAAGCGATGTGCGAAATTTGAATCGTTGGATGTGAAACTATTTATCAGTGAATTTATGTGTGACATGGTAATAGGTATGTCTTTGTGCACCTTTAATCTTAATTTTAAACTGATAAGTTGGATACTATTTAGCCCTTTGGATTATTAATTGATTTCACTTTCATTTTCTTTATTAATATCTATACTCTTTGTGGAGATGTCTACAGGGAACGTTTTGATCATTCGGCATGTCTAGATCTAGATGAAATATGCTTTCCACTCTTATAATTTTGTCAGAAAATAATAATTCAACTTTGCACAATGAAATATATTCTGCACTTTCTTTTGAACATTTAATTATTTTAAATCAATCTGCTTAAAGACTTCTATTCTAATTGTAAATATCTGATTTCCCACATTTGTTTCTTGGCACTGGCCGAAGACTAAAATCTGCTTTATCTACCTTTATCTCCAGCACGGGCCTAGGACTGGCGTGATTCTGTCACCAGTAGCGTAAGGACTACTCGCCGGACACAACATTATTTTTTTGTCCCTCCTAGACGAGCCTTGAGCTCCCTACGACGGCCTTCACCCTGACGGGCCACTCCAGCAGCTACTTCAAGCAGGACTTTGCTGGCTGGTTCCCGCCACCGCCGCACACCTCCGCCTCCACAGCCTCCTCGCCTGCCTCCTCTTCGGACGTGGCAGACATGCTGGACTACTGCACCAACCTCGGGACCGATCCCGTACAGACGGGCTACGGTGGCGGCCACGCACACCACCACCACCATCAGCATCACCACCCCGCCCACCCCCACAGTCAACAGCACACGTCATCACATCACAGTCCGGGCTCAGGGAGTTCCTCTAGCCCCGGTGACCGTAACTCCGCGCCCGCTCCGTCCTCCGCTGTCCCCCCGGGCATGTCATCCATCTTGAACATGAACCATCAGAACTCAATGGAGACCTCAAGACAACAGAGCGCCTTCGTGCTCAGCTCGCCTCCTCTAGCCGCTCTCCATAACTTGACAGAGATGAAGTTCCCGTCCACCTCGGGATCTCTACTGCCTCAGGACTATTCCCCAGACGCGTTGAAGCAGATGCAGGTAGCCATGTCCCACGCGCTGTCCACCCCTCACGGCATCTCGGACATCCTAAGCCGGCCTCATGCGGCTCTTGGTCTGCCCCGGCTCAACCCAGGCATGTACCTCGGCCACCAGAATCGCTTCCCCAAGCTGGCAGAACTCCCGGGCCGGCCGCCGATCTACTGGCCTGGAGTGCTACCGCAGCCCTGGAGACCACCTGGTGAGTCCGTAGAGCCGGGAACATGAGACTTTTTATCGGGATTTAATGACAACTTACCCGTTTGTCGGCCCATTTCGATGTGTACTTAGCACCAGTTTATTTGTTACACTTCTGTAAAGTGGGAAAATGAGATAATAAATGCTAGGTCTATATTTGCAAAAACACACAGACAAGTGGGCAAACACACATGTACGCAAACTTAATTCAGATAGTTAGAAAGATCTATAGACACACAATCTGAAAGACAGACAGACAGACAAACAGACAGACAGAACAGACAGACAGACAGACAGACAGACAGATTGGCAAACAGAGAGATAGATAGATAGATAGATAGATAGATAGATAGATAGATAGATAGATAGATAGATAGATAGATAGATAGATAGATAGATAGTATTTGTCCTTTCTTTGATTGCTTCTTTAAGGAATGGCTGTCCGTGTCTCTCCTCTGTCTGACTTGTCTAACTTCTCTTTCTATCATTCTCTCAAGCAAGTTGTCCTACAACACTGTGCACTGAATTACCTCCTAGATTATTGTCCTAGTTAAACCATCCCCAAATTCTTTCATAAATTATTCTTTTTGTTCCTGTCCGTCATTGTGCGTGTGTGTGTGTGTATGTGTGTGTGTGTGTGTGTGTGTGTGTGTGTGTGTGTGTGTGTGTGTGTGT
>NW_004797278.1:641383-645009 GCF_000002075.1 Aplysia californica | reverse complement strand
ATAATAATAATAATTAAGGCGATGACAACAAAGAGGATAATGATAATAGCAATATCATGATAATGGAGATAAAGATTTGCTTTGTCAGGGTACATGAGGAAACCCCGACACTAACAGATCAGTAGTGCATGTAGATATAGATATTTTATTATGTAAATACATAATTATGCAATCGAGGAATTGTTTCAATTGCTAGCATCTGGGTGGTGTCATTTACTGCCCCCTCCCCCCTCTTTTTTTTTTCGTTGTCTTTGGACTCTGTGCCTGTCATCTTGCTCATTCCAGTACTCTTATTATTAAAATTGTCTTCATGCTGTCCTTAATTTTCAAACACACGTTTTTCTGGCTTCTAGTGAAAAACAAGAACATTCCAAGAAAAATTGTACTTCCATCATTGCTGTCAACGTTCAGAATTTTTGTTCTGTTTCGTCCAAACTCTGAAAGCTTGCTAGCTTGAACCATTTGTCGAGAGCTTGTAAAATGTGTTCTCCCTGTATATTGTTCTTTTGTCGTGCAGATGCACGTTGTATTGTTGTCATTTTATTTTTGTTGATCCTCGTATTTTTTTGGTCATTTTTCAAGTTATTGTTGTCGGTGCCCTTGGTTCTGCTGCTGCTGTGTTATTGAATTCGTTGTTATTGTTATGGTTGCTGTTGCTGCTGCTGCTGCTGATATCGTTTTTATTGTCGTTATTGTTTAGCCGGGATGGTATTCTTCCCTTTGTACGAGAATCGATAATAACAGACGAAAATGTGCGATAAATTATCACTCTTTCAACATGTAGAAAAGATTTAGTTAATTACCTCATTGTGTTTACGAAGCATATTGACAGATGCATGAATAAAAAATAGACCAGGGGGATGAGAGAAAGACACAATCGAAAGGGATGATAGGATCGAAAGAGAGGGTGGACGCAAAGTGAGACAGAATATACACTACTTAAAATCAAGTCAGACTATAAAATATGTTCCAGTACACAAACACTCTATCGATTGAAATTTGCATTCTCTAGGATGGTCCACATTATATTCTGTCTATCTGTCTCCCTAAGTATTTATACATCCTTCTTCATGCATATATCTGACAAATCGTTTGTTTGTCTATTGTATAACGTACTTTGTACCCAGTATTCTTCCCTGTAATCTCTATTCACGTGCCCTTTTCATGTTGGATATTATTTAAAACGCAGATGTCCTTCGTTTCTCAGAGCTCGTAAGTTCCAACACAAAAAATTTTAGAACGAGCTACCAGTTCAGTAGCATCTATTCAACATATTTCAGCTTAATTTTTCAAAAAAATTTTTTGCCTAGTCCTGATTTGGTCGAGTCAACAATCATAGATCCTATTCCTATTTGTGAAGAAATAACAGAGCAGAAAAGGGGCATAAAACGCCAACTCCTTCCCAAACATTATATTCAAACTTCCAACATCTTTCTTATCTTGGATACCACCACCCCAACAAGCACGCCAGTCGTCGCGCTCCGCTCAGAACAAGTGTGAGAATACACTCGCCAGAGAATGTACACCATGTGCGTAATCATTTATCTCAATGATCCAAAGCTCCGCAACATATCTCTCCCTCCTCCTCCCTCCCATCTCACTTCCCTTCAGTGTGGTCTGGTTGTCGAATTGAGAAGAGAAATCCACGATAATAGTTCCACTATGCACCCTGAGCTCATGGGATTCTGTCTGGCAACAATTACTTCATCGAATCCTGAATTAAAATTGAAACGTCACTAATTTGTTTTCACTTCAAAATTCATTCAAATTTCTTGTTCGACCCATCGGATTGTTGTCTTCTTCTAATTTATAGATTGCTTTTATATTTTCTGTATTGGAGAGTTGTTGTTTTTTAAGTATTTGCTCTTGTCACATTTAGGGGAAATATAATTTGAATAGAGGTTTGACAAGTATGTCATTCGATGAAAATATGCTCATGCAGTAAAGAGAAGGGCAATTTGTTATTTTAGAATGTATACAGACTGTTGTTTGAGTTTTCCAAAAGTCATATATTTGACTACGCCACAAAATCAAAGATGATGCCAAAGACGGGCTGGTCTCTTGTTGAACTACTCCCTAAAGACACTTAATGCTAGTGTAGATGGGGTATGATATGCAGACCCTGTAACTCGTATGGCTTCAAGATGCGACTGTCTTATATATTTATCAAGATCCACGATCGATATAGATCTAGTAATAGATACCGGTTTTTTAAAACGAATATTATCGAAATATACATGCAGTTTAGGGTGAAATTTCATAATATTAAGATTTGAGCTCAGATCATGTAAGAGGTCAGAATTTCACAGCTAATTTTTGTTTGTTTTGTGTTTGTAAATTTTGCTTTGGTTTTTCTTTAACATTTTTAAAAGTCTAGATCTAGTGATGTTTAACAGTCTTTCTATGAGTCAAAATGTGTCCCAAGTACCGAAAAAATATGTCTGCTGTCTATGAAATATAACTTAGAAAGATAAGGAGGGAAAAAACTAAAAGAAAATTCTTTGCCTGAAGCATAAAATTCTCCCGAAGCTAGTAAGAAGATTTCACACAATTTCCCCCCGTTGGCAATGCATGCTTCCCCGGTCGCCGACATAGTTTGGTGTCCCTATGGGACTTTCATTATTTCTCACATTTTTTTTCTTAAACGTGAGCACCTGTTGTGTTCTGCTTCCAGCAATTCTTAAGCTGCATTTCAAATCCTTGGCTGTGGAAGCAATAGAGAGACTGTTGAACAGTTTGGGGTGATGCGTTTGTGAGCGAAAACGCTTAGCACTTGACAAGTTAATTCCCTTGGGGACACGATGTGCCCAATTTGCTTAAGAAGGCAAAAACTAATGGATTGACGGAGCATGAGAAGATAAATAAAGAAGTTTGGTGTGGAGTGAGAAGAGCGCCCAACTAGACTGAGAACAAGTTACTTTGTGAAAACAGGATTTGCATCTCCCACTTCACCGCCATCCAGAACGTTAACTTTTATTTTCCTTTTTTTAAAATTCAGTATTTTAGAAAAGCTAGCCAGGATTCAAAATTAAACTGTTAACTAAAGTTATAATAAGCTGACAGAAAGGAAAACGTACTTAGAAAGACAACGAAGAAATAACATCTAGTAGTGAAGGGACAGGAATTGCAATTTGGAAAAATGAATGAATTAATGCATTTCACATGTAGCATAACTTATAGTATCCGAAAGCAGTGGTCATCAAAATAAGACTTTCTAGAGATCACCTACTCGTTGGGTAGTCTGTCTTTAAAACTGGTCAAGAAAATGCGTTGCCTTTTGTTTTATTTCAAGTAGAGATATTGCTCCAAACAGCTTTTGGAAAAAGCGCCCATAGTTCTGTCTTTGCATTTGCATCGATTCAAAACAATAATTTATCTTGTTTTTGTTGTTTTGTTTTGCTTTGTTGTTGTTCTCCGGGTTGGCCGTTTCGAAAAAGTGCCGAGAAGATGCATTCCCTTGCCGATTTTGAGTACTGAACTGAATATTTGCATAGCTAACTTTGAAATAGTAACATACGTACAATTTAATTAATGTATAGGCATGTTTTGTTGAAACTGAATTCAACTAATTTGTTCAAGTGTCTTTCTCTGGTGTGGCACAGGTTATGGGTTTTTCTTCAGAATAC
>NW_004797278.1:639543-641283 GCF_000002075.1 Aplysia californica | reverse complement strand
CCCCCCCCCCCAATACACACAAAGGTGAACACACACACACACACACACACACACACACACACACACACACACACACACACACACACACACACACACACATACTCTCTCTCTCTCTCTCTCTCACACACACACACGCACACACTCCCTCACACACACACACACACACACATACTCTCTCTCTCTTTCACACACACACACACACACACACACACACACACACACACACACACACACACACACACACATATCCCCCACCCCACACATAGGCATATACATTCAAACGTTCGCTGATGTGACTAGCATGTGCATTATTTATCATAATACTGGAGTCAATGCTTAGAACAAAACAAATCGTACTTCAAAATATTGAGCAATAATCATAGTATTCAGTAAACGTGTGAATATGAATTTTTATCCCCTCTTTTTCTTTTAATAGATTTCATTTTAATCTCTTGGCGGCTTTGGCTTGGCTTTTTTTTGCAAGGGGGGGGATGGGTAGTCCTGATATTTTCCTTGCCCATTGTTCGCGTGCTGGCGTGAAAAATGAGATTTGTAGGGAAGATAGGGAGATTTAAGTATCATTTATCTGTCTGTGGGTGTGTGTGTATGTGTGTGTGTGTGGGGGGGGGGGGGGTGATATGCGTTTTTTAAAAATATTATTTGTATAGGTGTGTCAGCGATGGGGCTTTTCACCTTTATCTTCACCTCGAAAGACTTGAAATAAGAGTCCGTTTAATTCTATCTCTAGCTACCTTAATAATAATAATAATAATAATAATAATAATAATAATAATAATAATAATAATAATAATGACACCAATAATGATGATGATAATGAAATAACTACAACGACAATAATTATAATAATATTTATCATCATAATCATCATCATAATAATAATAATAATAATAATAATAATAATAATAATAATAATAATAATAATAATAATAATAATAATAATAATAATAATAATAATAGAATGCTTAGTGTGTTTTACAGCTATCATTTCGTCTGTTCATCGTTATCTGAGTACCGCTCCATCTTATATTGGTAATAATTCTACGTGTTTTTAGCTCCGTTCTTCACTGCAATATATTATGGTGGAAGCAGGACTTCCGAATTCAACGCTCATCTTCAATAGCACTTCTGTGTATGGAGAGAGCTGGAAATTCTTCAACAACTGAAGTTCAAGAACACTCCACTGGGGATTCGAATCCGGCAACCCGCCCCCTTAGTCCAGCATGATAACTGAGCTGACGGTGAGACCTCTTCATGTTCTGACGGTCTCTAAAAAGTTATTGATTGGACTTGATCACGACAAATTCAATGGGGAAGCTGCTGCTGTCTGTCGTATAGTAAGGTGAATCTGTCACGCATAAAGGAGAATTTGTCACATAGGCAGGTGAAGCTGTCACATAGTAAATTGATTCTGCCCAATGGTAAAGTGAATCTATTTCATACTAGGGTAGGTAAATAGTAAAGTGAATCTATTACATACTAGGGTAGGTGAATAGTAAAGTGAATCTATTACATACTAGGGTAGGTGAATAGTAAAGTGAATCTATTACATACTAGGGTAGGTGAATAGTAAAGTGAATCTATTACATACTAGGGTAGGTGAATAGTAAAGTGAATCTCTTACATAGTAAGGTAGGTAAATCTGTCACATAGAAATGTAAATTTGTCGCATAGGAAGGTGAATATATGTCACACGGCAAGATAAATCTGTCTCACAGTAAG
>NW_004797278.1:629479-632869 GCF_000002075.1 Aplysia californica | reverse complement strand
TCTATCTATCTATCTATCTTTCTTCCTTTCTTTCTTTCTCCCTCTCAAATGGTATGCCATATTATACATTCCGGTACATGCATCGACCTTACTTGCGCTACAGAGATCTGTAGCATTGCTTCTGTTGTTTCTTGTTGGTTGCTGACTGATTTTCTTTGTTTGTTCATTTGTTTGTTTGTTTTTTAAGTTTGTTTTAAATTCATTTTGTGGTGTAGTTTCGTATGAACAAAAAAAACCCATTGCTTTTCTCATATTATTTAAAGTAAGTTGTTTTTGGGGTTGTTGTTTTTTTAATTTGTCAAGTTGACTCCGTTTCATTTTATAAACAATTTGTTTCGTAATTTTTTTTCAAAACCTTAATATTTTAGGGTTGGGTTGAGGGGCATGTTTTAAAGGAAAAAACAAACAAACAAGTAAGCAAATGAGATACGAAGTAGGAAAGGTTTCTAAAAACGATATTTGACTTTTTTGCTTTTTCATTTGGAAAGAGTCTAGATCAAGTCGTGGTTTTGTGAGGGGGCGGGTGAAAGGAAGGTGGGATGCAAATAAAAATCTCAATCGCTGTGCACCCCTCTCGCCAGCATTATTATAACTCTCCTGTGTTTGGGGGCTAGAGCGGTCGTGAGAACTCTTTTGTGCGGAAAGCTTCATTTGAGTCGCTCGTCGACAGCACGTGCGAGCGCATAAAAGCCACAATAGCCCGGGCTCGTAATCCAACGATTGCTGCATTGATTGCAGATCATTTACGGGGGCCGATAAATAATGTGCTCCGCCATCGACGATTTGTAAGCCGTGGGAGACGGGAGAAACTATTTGCATGCGAAGTGATGCCCAGGACTATTGAAGCGGGTTGAAGAGAACCAGAAAATTACCAATAACCCTAACAAAATGACACAAGATTAATTTATAAATTCAATAGCTGATAGCCCTTCCAGTCCTCTACATCCGATATATAAATAGCCCCGATTTGCTTCTTTTTTTTTTTTTTTTTTTTTTTGGTCCTGTCTATTTTTTGCCAAACCACCTTATCCATTTTCCGATCATGAATATATACTGATAAAGTTATGATTAAAGCACAGAAATAGCGATCGAATACATACAAACAAAGAAGATTTCATTTGGCAGAGAGTGAAAGCATTTTGAAAGGTCTTTGATTAATCCTTTTACAGATTTATAACCCCGAAGCACGTAACCAATTTGGCAGTGAGCAAAATAGGAATGAGTTTAACCCAATGAATCTGTCGCTGTCTGCCTTGCCTTTGTTAGAACGTGCTTGTCTCTCAAACATTTCACTGCCATCTATATGTCTGAATTCATACCTTGGACCGAGTTTGTGCCTCCGGGTTTGCTTTCATTTGTCTGTTTGACAGCTCTCTCCTTTTCCCATGCGCCCAAGGTGTGATCTAACAAAGATGATCCGACCCACTTTCCTTCTTCCCCCAAAGCGTTATGTTCAACTTTGAAAAAACGTTTGCAGTCATTTTATATATGAATTTGTTCGTGAAAAAACTAAGTGTATCTCGTTGGTGTTTTTTGTGGGTGTTTTTGCGTGCAAATGTGTGTGTGTGCGTGTGTGGGTGTGTGTGTGTGTGTGTGTGTGTGTGTGTGTCTGTGTGTGTGTGTCTGTGTGTGTGTCTGTCTGTCTGTCTGTGTGTCGTGCAAAGGGGGTAATCGAGGGCGATGTACATAGTACATCTAGTTGTAACTTAATGTGTCTATATTGGAGTGTTTGTACTTTTTATAATGAGAAAAGATGGGCTAATCAAATAGCTGCTGGGGAGGAGACATGTTGCACCCTTGTCAGATCCCAAGTAAAAAGAGGGAAAGATACAGACAAACGGACGGAACGACCTTGTCCTGTGAATGGCAGTACTGATTTTTGTAATATAGGCATATCTTTGTGTGCGTAAACGAGAAAGAAAATATATAACTTAGTGCAATCTCCTCTTGATACACCTTTCTATTTCTTGAAGTGAGGATTGAAGCAAACCGAAATACTTCATCATAAATCGTTCTAAGCAGTACACCATTCGGTGATTTGTTCGTTTAAAACTTAACATTTGCGCAACGCCAGAAGTTTCCGGTCCTTGTGACACCAACTTGGAGATATTTCCGTCAATATGGCATTTTTTTCACTCAGCTGAAACGTGACTGTAAAAATTAAAACCCCTAAAAACTCTACCTTCCCTGCCAGCATCTTACACTGAGATCATCATCTTGCCAAATGCTCATCAAACAGCATTTTCCCTCTCGTCTCGGCCCCCCAACCGCACGCCATAACTTATATACGACTGCTCGTGTAAAACACTTAGCACAAGAAGATGTAAAGCATCTTGCCTAATTAGTTGATAGCTTCCTAATGACGATGATTAGCAAGGGGAAGCTACTCACATTTACAGTCACCGTTCCTGGCATGTAAACAGAGCCCGCCGCGGGACAGAGGATGGGGGGTCTTTGGCTCTGCCCTGAGAGAGTTAACATTTGGGCGAGGGACTCGTCTGCTGGACTCATCGTCTTTGCAGGAGGCCTGGGCCGCTGATGGGGATCATGTGAGAGCACTGAGGCTACGGGAGGTGCGCTCACAGGTTTTTCTGATCAACTCGTTCGGTAACATGAAAATCAATCGAGACGATCGGTTTTTCAGGCTTGCGTGAAGTGGCTACGAATAAAAGCGAATGATGCTTACCATGCGCTGTTTTCGTAATGGGGGCCTTTTCAAACATGCGGAGAATCTTCTGCCTCCTATGTAATTGATGTTACAGTCCTACACTGCTGTTCAGTGGCATGATAGGCCTATCATTATAACGCTTTGCGTTCAAAGAAAGTGCAGCAAAAGCAAAGTAATAAGGCGTTGGCTCGAATTAATGGAAAGGCGTGGCCAACAAAAGTACAACGTTTGCGTATTAAAGGAGAAACCGATGGGGACTTGTATAAAGACGTATTTTTCAACAACAACAACAAAAATAAAGCGAAAACAAATGCGAGAGTAAAAAGAAAAAAAGTTGCATGAAAGGCACGTACTCGGAAATTGTGGCATTATCAAGCTGACAAAGGCAATATGTCAGATACATAAATGCACGTTCATTGTACATAATATCAATTTCTTTTTAGAAGACAAAAGTGCAAAGTGAATGCAAAGTCATTACCCGTTTTCGTTTTGTTTTTTTACTGGAATTAAAACTAGGGTTTTTAGACCGCAAATAAAGTGTGTGTAATGATAGAAAGAAAATAACTCAAACACGCAAAGGGCTATCGACTGACATCGATACGAAATGTAATCTTCCATAGGCTCAAAGTCTGAATATAGACATGCTACAATAACTCCAGGATATTTGTGACGTGGGTCAGTTGTCGAACTGTAAGCTCTCTCTCTCTCTCTCTCTCTCCATC
>NW_004797278.1:617925-626137 GCF_000002075.1 Aplysia californica | reverse complement strand
TCTCTCTCTCCCTCCCTATCTCTCTCTTTCTCTCTCTCTCTCTCTCATCTCCTCTGCCCCGCTCTTCCTTTCTCTCCTTCTTTCTTTCCCACCTTCTTTAGCTCACTTACATTCATATGAGTAGGCACAAATTTAGAACACACACACACATACACACCGGTGATTACACCTTGTGCAAGTGCGCACACTCCTCATTTTTTTCTTATATGTCCTCGAACTAATCATAATATCCTATCCTTTCTATTTACGCTGTTAGTCAAATGATCATTTAGATGTTCTATCCAAAGATTATAAGATTTAACCACCGCAATATTATAAAGATTCTATAGATAACAAAACAATGTTATCAGTCTCTTGACCAAAGAAAGGGACATTAATTTTTTTAAGTAAAACATTTTTTAAGGAACGGTTTTATAAAAACAGCCTTGTCAAAAAAAAGACTGAGAAAAATCGGAGCTAGTTGTTAACGAATATAAGTATTTTTTATTATTTAAAAATGTATTTTTTAGTCTTCTTGCGGTATGCTGGCACAGATTCTCTTGCTTACATGCTTGAAAAAAAAGAGAGGAGAGGATGTATTTTGTTTTGTTTTATTTCAAGAAAAAGGAAAGCGTCATTATATCATACTATTGTGTAAAAATCTACTTGCTTAAACCATATATTCCGGTTAAAGGGATCTGTGCACACGCATAAAATACGATTATATTTTCTAAAATACATAACCCTAAACACTCGCACCTGAGCCAGATATTAATGATGCGTATCACTCACTATAGGGTATTAATAATTTTACCAGGAAATACCCCCAGCTTTTAATTGAGTGAACGGGTTGTATTCAAATTATAAGCATCCGTTTTATCTTCTCATCATAAGGGCGGGCCTCATTACGGTTAGGAAATACATTTCACGTACAATTAAGTTTTTGTCCAAGCGTGAGTTGAGAAGGGATTTTTGGCGTTGTTTTTTCCCCCAAAAGTACTGGTAATGTAATTAAAGAATGAGGTAACTTTTTCTTTTGCTAAGGGCTCACCCCATCACAGTTTTCCTTTTTTTTTTCTTTTACCTCCCACTTTTCCTCTGTCTCTCTATCTATCTGTAGGCCTGACTTTCTGTTAACTGATCAATTTATGTTTGGTTCCTATCTACTTCCGCTTTCCATACTTAGCTATATTTCATCCTTCACTTCTTCTCTTTGCAACACCCTCTCTCTCTCTCTCTCTCTCTCTCTCTCTCTCTCTCTCTCTCTCTCTCTCTCTCTCTCTCTCTCTCTCTCTCTCTCTCTCTCTCTCTCTCTCTCTCTCTCTCTCTCTCTCTCTCCATATGTATGATATGATATGATATGATATGATATGATATGATATGATATGATATGATATGATATGATATGATATGATATGATATGATATATGATATGATATTATGTTATGTTATGTTATATTATATTAAATTATATTATATTATATGATATGATATGATATTATATTATGTTATATTATATTATATTATATTATATTATATTATATTATATTATATTATATTATATTATATTATATTATATTATATTATATGATATGATATGATATTATATTATATTATATTATATTATATTATATTATATTATATTATATTATATTATATTATATTATATTATATTATATTATATTATATTATATTATATTATAAGACATTACATTATATGACAGTGTGTTTTCATAGGCGTGTGTTTGTGTGTGTATGTGCATTATAATTTCTATATAGTATACAGTAAAATGCATTGTAAATTTTTAATTTTATAAAAACTAAGTCAAAAGTCCGAATCTGTTGGCGTTGAGAGTTCAAGCCTGCAATAGTTCTCAGTTAAAAGCCTTTCACAAAACTGATATTAAATAGAACTGGTTCGCTTTTGCAACCCGAAACCTGCATTTATTTTTTTAGTTTTTATTATTATTTTTTTTTGTTCGTCACTTGTTCCGCATTGTTTGGTCCCCGTGTCTCTTGTGTTTCACTTCTCTCAAAGAGCTTTTTAGCTTTTTTTCCCCTCCTCCCCTTTAAGCTCGGGTTAAACGATTTATTTACAGTGAAGTGAGATCTATGCATACTCTATCCATCACCGTTTGTCTAGCAGTTTTTGATGCCTATGTTGGCGCTTTCTCCCTTGTTTTCGACGGATCGGGCCAGACTGAGAGGCAGACAATTCCATGTTCCCATCAGACGCGGCCGGCTTGTGTTTATTTTCCCCTGGATGTCTGACTCCGCGGGGTGCCAGCTCCCAGAGCCGGGCTTACAATAGGAAAAGGTGACATTATGGTTCGCGCCAGGGTGAGCGCTTGACTAGATGACTGCCAGACCCGCGGGGCAGGGGAAGCTACTGCTTCTGCTCGTAGTCAAGGGCGGGAAACGGGTAGGGGGACATAGTACAGAGTATAGAGAGGAGATGCTCACTCACTGCTGATTTTGGAGTCTGGAATTATTGTTTGTACTCTTCTCTCTCTCTCTCTCTCTCTCTCTCTCTCTCTCTCTCTCTCTCTCTCTCTCTCTCTCTCTCTCTCTATCTCCCTCTCTCTCTCTCTCTATCTCCCTCGCTCTCTCTCTCTGTCTCTCTCTCTTTCTCTCTCTGCTCTCTCTCCCCCTCTCCCCCTCTCTCTCCCTCTCTCTCTCTCTCTCTACCCGCTCCCCCTCTCTCTCCCTCTCCCCCTCTCTCTCTCCCCTCTCTCTACCCGCTCCCCTTCTCTCTCCCTCTCCCTCTATCAGATTATCTATCTAGCTACTTGCTACCTGGCTATAGCTATTTTCTGTTCTTTAATTCTTTTTTTACCTCGTGCTTACCTTTTTTTGTCCCTTGAAAATTTGATCTGGTTTTAATACCACAGTTACTATTTTTACACCGACATCGTCAGCTATCATTAAAGAGCGCTCTTTTTTTCTAAGCTGTTTTTTTTTTTTTCTTAGATAAATTATTATTCTCTTTACCTGCATGTCACCCCATGTTTATTTGTTAACAGTTTAAAGTACGGAAATTATCCATGCAAAATTCTTTCGTCTTAGACAGGCTTTTACTTTCTCACTCGTCGCCGACACACTTCCAACGCATTCTGCATCTTAGTCCAGGAACCTTTATCAGTATCAGTCCATATAAGGCCTTAATCCCGTTACTTCAACCCGACAAATGTGTCCGGGCGAGCGGTGCTGATAAAACGAGAACGCCAGTAAAGATTATCCCCCTATGCAATGATCTGAGGGCCCGCTTCACTTAGACACAGGCCTCCGATAACCGTGAATACTTGACCAGCACGTTTTTATGTCAAGCTTGGCGGTGCTGGATGACCGGGGAAGGCTAGGCGTTTGATTCAGGGCTAGTAGCGATTTAATATGGACAGATCTTTTGTTTGCGCTGGATCATAACGTCAGAATGAGTCGGGATGTGAGTCAAAGGTGTGGCAAAGTAGACAGATACCTGCTGGGTGATCTGGTCGAAGGATATATAGGTCGGATGTTTAGACTTTAATGATCTTTTGGGTAATAATTCAATGTCCAAGGGCGAGATTTAAGTCCGTTATGCTTATAGCAATCTTTTCATACTAGGATCAAACCAAATTTCTTAGGTAAAAGAATTAACAAGGGATTAATATTCTTCTTTCTTTTAAAGTTCCAGGAACTGCCTTCCGCAATTTTTTTTTCAACATCTCTGACTTTGTTGGGTTTTTAATGCTTCGCAATTGTCTTATGCTGATGCTCCTGGATTTTCTTGTTCTTTTTTGGGGGGAGGATGTTTTGTTTTTGTTTTTGTTTTTCCTTATTGAGTGATATGTTAATGCCGGCCAAAGGTGACTATAAACTTAATAAGGCCAGCATTATAAAACCAAACTGCTGGTTCTCTTGAAATTCTACGACAAAGAGATGAGGGATAGTATATCACAGGGTGCGCATTGTCTCAAAATGGTAATCATGCATAATATCGATGACAAATACACCGCATATAGGGAGAGGGGGGTGGGGATTAGATTTCTTTTTTTAAAGATCTTTTGCCGGAGTTTCCTGGGTTGGGGATTGGACGAGGGTTCAAGAAATTGATAGTTCTTCAGCTTAATGCAGAACTACACAATTAATATCAGTAAGTGAGATTCTATACGAGAGTGCATTGGTTTGTTTTTTGTTTTTGTTTTGTTTTTTGTTTTGTTTTTTGTTTTGTTTTTTGTTTTTTTTTGGGGGGGGGGTTCTGGAGGGGGTGGGGGGTTGTGTGTTCGTTTGTTTGTTTTTGTCTGGGGATTTTTTGTTGGTTTCCCTGTTTTGCCCTTCTCTAACATTGCGTTGCATAAGATGCGGTATTTTGGCCCCCTGCTATCAAAATGTGCTGAACGTAAAAAGAGAGATTTTAAAAGGCTCAGTTGTGAAGAATATATAGCCTGAATTAACTATGGTAGCATTTTTTTTCGAAACCAAGGTTCACTTATCGAAAATTGAGCTGTGGACCGTAAACATTTCCAGTAAGTGGAAATTTGGATTAGATCTAACTATAGTGGCATATTTTTTTTTCTAAACCGAAGTTCACTTATCTGAAACTGAATTGTGAATCGTAATCATTTCCGAAAAGTAGAAATCTGTTTCTTTCTTTTCTTTCTAGCTTTGTACTTCGTTAATTTTGTTACTTAAAAGTTGCATCCGGTTAGCTTTTCTTTATGTTTAAGCCTTTTCGAGAGTTTCAATGTTAGGGGTTAGACGAGAGTTGAAGAAATCGATAGTTTCTCAACTTAATCCAGAACCGCATTATTAATATCAGTTTGATGATCTCCTAAAACGGAAAGGTTTGTGTCTTATGCTAATGGCGTTGACGTCCACTCGAAAGTCATTTGCATAAAATCTCGTCGAAGCGCACGTGCACGGCTGTCTCCGCCAATGACGCAGGCTTTTAACGACTGGGAGGGGAAAATGGGAGGTCGCGCGTCTAACAGGCTGCAGACGGGAACTGAGGTCTAGCGTCATGGCGGTGGTCCCTACTGTCACAGTCCACACTCCGCACTGAGCCCTGGACGCTGATGAGCGCTTCCCATGGGTGTCATAGAGAGACACCCTGAGCTGAGCGCTTTACGCGGTGTTCTCGGACGTACTGGCAAAGGGAGAGACCGAGAGAGACACACAGAGAGAGAGAGAGAGAGAGAGAGAGAGAGAGAGAGAGAGAGAGAGAGAGAGAGGAGGGGGGACGAAAAGGGGGGAGAGATGAAGGAAATGGGGAATTTTAAAAAGGAAAATGATTAAGAGAGAGAGAGGGGGGGCGAAAAGGGGGAAGAGATGAAGGAAATGGGGAATTAAAAAAGGGAAATGATCAAGAGAGAGGGGAAGAGAGAGAGAGAGAGGGGGGGGGGAGAGAAGGAGGACAGAAGGAGTGAAATAAAGAGGAAAAGATATAGGAAATGGGGTCACATAGAGGTGGAGCACGGGGACGGAAGACAGCGGAAAGAGAGAGAAAGAGAAACGAGGCGTTAAAAAGAGAAAGAGATGGAAAGGGTCAGAGAGTGAGTGAGGGAACAATTAGAATTGTAATTGTAGCAGCTGGGATATAGAGCGACAACACGTTGTGTAATAACTTCCATGCTTTCATACATTCCAGTGCCCTTTTTTTAAATCGGTAAGACGTATGGTGAGTATTTGGCCGCCCAGTTTGAGATCATCACAGTGGTGTTGCGAATCTGACGTGGGGTTTCTTTAGTCTTTCTCTGTCTAGTCTTCTAGCGCATGCCAAGAACACAAAATGAATAGAAGGCTTTCAGAGTCTTATGTCAGGACCGCGTTCAAGAAATCGTAATGAGTGTACGGTAATCAAGAAAAGTCTTTCTTTCCGAAAATAATTACTTCACTAAAAACTTTTTATACGAAGAAGAGGAGGAAAGTAAGGACAGAGAAAAAATACCGAAGGAAGGGGGGACTCGGACTAACAAGAATATTATATGATAGACAGAAGAGAAGGTAAAGAGAGGCTCGAACAAGATCACGTACACTCCTTCAGTAGAACGCATAATCAAACGAACATACAAAACGCTCGAAGTCACAGCTCATCAGAAGTTCCAAAGGCTTAGAGGCGTCCGAGTGAGTCTCCCACAGGCCATAGACTCATTTCAGCGCCGCATGTTCATAAAGCCGGGTGAGACAAGTGCTCATTCGTCAAGCTTTCTTCACTCTGTCACCACAGGGACACTTCTGCTTGTCGTTATACTTCTCGCCCTGCCTTTTTGTTTTGTTTTTGTTTTCCTTTTTTTTCTCTTTCTCCCTGTCTGTGACCATCCTTCACCCTCTCTAGACACCATGCCTTAAGGGACTCTCCTTTACTCCAAAGAAAATTAAATGATGCTGAGATTCCTTCCGTCGTTAGTTCATATCGAGCAGTGCGATGCTCTTCTGGAAGGTTTCGATTGATGTAAAATAATAAACCTCGTCTCGATCAAACGCAAATTTCATCTTGTGCGCACGCCGTTGACCCGTGGCGGCTCCCAGAGTGCAGTAGCAATCAGCGACAATGTCAGCACAGGCCGACACTGACAGCGATTTTCCGCCCGGCCGAGCCGACAGTGGTCTCCCTTCCCGTGGACCAAGGGCAACAATTCCCCAGCATCACATCGACCAAGTCGTCTTTGATGAGGCGTGGGGAGGGGGAGAATACTGGCGACACGCCTCACTGATTCAGATTTCCACGACGTTTTCTTTCTTTTTTTCTTTTCTTTCTATGGCGACACATTTTTACGTCACAACCTTTTCAAAGCTTGGGCTGGGCTTAAAAATTATTTTCTCTTTATTTTTTTCTCCTTTCCACTATTCTTTTGACGATACAATAGAAAACAAATTAAGTGTCGCATAAATTTTGTAACAACGTTAAAGCAAAGCTAATGAAACAAATGCCACCCAATGTGAGCAATGAGGTGGAAGAGGGTGACTTTTACCCGCGGCGTTCACAATGCAAGTGTCAAGCGGTCGCCCTACAGAGTTAAACTGTGTGCATACGACTTTATGAAAGAAATTTTATCAGCTGCACACCTTGCTGTATTCATGTTACTCTCTTGTTTGCATGCGTCACGGTTGTTTCTGAAAATTGATTTGATCTGTTACGTTCAATGAATCAGAAACTCCTAGACGTAAGGATCAAAAGCGACCTGGACGGGTGGGAGGAGTACTAGCCCTTGGGGGCAGAACTGTGACTTCTCTCTTAGCCTTTCCCTAGCTGGAGATCCACGTGTGTTGTGAGGAGTGCCGGCACCTCTTTGTTGGTACCCAAGTGGGGTTCTCCTGCTGTCCGCGACTTGTTAAAGCAATCACACACACGTGCGTTCATTTACTCACACCACCTCAGAGGGTGGTCTTTTTTAAGCGGTGTCAGTCCCCCACTAGAGCTATTCACTTCTCCGTCAACCGAAGAAAAATGCGAGCGATAAATAGTCCGAGGGAAAAACAGAAGAGTCATAATGGTACCGCCGTACCTAAGACACCTAAATAACCGTAAAATGTTCGTCAAAATCCAGTACTACTGGAACAATACGGCGGCAGATGGATAAAACATCTGCTTGTAAAGGATTATGGAAAAAAGTACAAGACTTGTAGTAGAGTACCGTTGGCAAAGATTTCCCCCTCAGCGCTGATGAACGTCGCTTTTGGCGGCCATGTTGTGCATAAATCATGCGGATCGCTGGTGGCGAAGCGGTGTTGGGAATTGCCAAAGTAAATAGATAAAACAACCGTGGCCAAGTGCTGATGGCTTTTCCAGAGCCTTGGCTGGTCTGTCGGCAGCGGGGATGGCGGGCAGGAGACTTAATGGAGGAACGGGCGAGGAACATGGGCTCGGAGTATAATCACGTGCATTGTGTCAGGCACCCTGGGAGCCCAGCTAGATGTACACTGGTTGTGATAGGTGAATGAGATCATTTTGAAGGGATTTAAACTCCCTCTCAAACAAATCTCTACATTAAAAAGCATTCAGCAAGAAAATCAGGAGGAGATCAAAGCTGTGAATATTTTAATCAGAAATGTACAATGCCATATCTGAACGCTCGTGTTATTGTACTGTGAAAGAAAAAAAACTAGACTGAGAATTACATGAGTGTGAGTCGACCAAGTGTGTGTGGGGCGGAAAGAGGGGGGGGGGGCTCCTCATTTATTTAAATATTGTGACACGTGTACATTGTAAAACTAAATAAAAGGGTAACTAAACGTTTCTTCTGCCTACAGATGT
>NW_004797278.1:608883-616972 GCF_000002075.1 Aplysia californica | reverse complement strand
GGGCAGAAAGTGGAAATGAAGGCAGACAACAGTACATTGCTAGAGAGCAGGAAAGGAGGTGAAAGAAGACAATTTTAGGGAAGAAAATTGTTTCGGTCGCTACCCGGATTCGAACCCGGGATCTTTGAATAAGAGGCCAACACCTTAACCTCTAGGCCACGAGAGCCCCCGTATATAATATGTGCGTGCAAATGCACGCTCGCAGGTGTGTGTTTGTTTGTGCGCGCGCGTATGTGTGTGTGTGTGTGTGTGTGTGTGTGTGTGTGTGTGTGTGTGTGTGTGTGTGTGTGTGTGTCCGAGAGTACACGAATGTGTATGTATCTCCCTATCCCCGTCCTCGCCACACACCGTCTCTTTTACTTTTTAATTGAAAATTAAATAATCTCTTGTAAAACATGAGAAAACACACCCTGCGACAAGTTTGCAAGCACACAGACACTTATATAGAATATTGCTCTTATGTATCCATGTGTTTGTTCATTCATGCACCTTTAAATATGTTTGCATCAAATTGTACAGATATCTCGCGTTATAAAACATATAATGAAAACACCCAAGCCATGGAACAGCTGAAAATCTCTTTAATAAATCGTTTATGCTCCTTGAAAATATGCATAACAACAACACCAACGCACACATCTCTTTCAATGATGCTCGTTATTATCGCGTGTTGAAAATCATTTAACATTTTCGCAGAACGTCATCACGAAGAGCTAGCATTCATACGTATTTAAAAGAAAAGCTTGTCTTCTCGTAACAAACGAATCTATTTCTTCAACCCATGTTTGACAGAAGGGTTTTGGACTCCTTTTTTTTCTTTCGTAACACTCTTACTTTCTGGTCTTGGTAATGCAAACAAAATTTGTTGCTATCTCGGCGCATTATGAATGAAGAAGCTTTGAGCTGGGGTTAAGAGTCGTTTTGCGTGTTGTTGTTACAAGAAGGAGCCGTGTAGACCACCCTGTGATCTGTTTTTCAAACTGTCGTTCCTTGAAACTTGAAGTGTTGATGATAGAGTTGGATGTTTCTCTGATATGCGAGTAATTTTGTGCTGCCAAGAAACATGGGGCGAAAGAGGATAGATGCGGAAAGAAAGCCAAATGAGATCGGGGTGTGTTTGAACGATTGTTAGCTTTAATACTTTCCTTTTTAAATGAGGGTTTTTGTGTTGCTGTTGTTATTGCTGCTGCTGTTGCTGTTGTTGTTGTTGCTGCTGCTGCTGCTGCTGTTGCTGCTGCTGCTGCTGCTGCTGCTGCTGCTGCTGCTGCTGCTGCCGTTGCTGTTGCTGTTGTTGCAGTTTTATTGTGTCTTAGAGGGTAGTTGGAAACAAGGCTTAAGCATTGACAAGTGAGTGGAAGAACAAGAGAAGAAAAAGGATAGAAGAAGGCAGATTCTCTGCTGTATAAATGATTTAATCTACCCTCATATCCTTTTGTGCACTTATAGATTATCTTTAAAAAATTACCTACACACCAATACCTTTATTTCACTGTTTGATTCAGCTTGAGTGACAAGGTTTCTTTGATAGCAACCCCCCCCCCCCCTTTCTAAAAAAAACCAACGATAGCATCCTTATTCACACCACGCTATTTTCCTCCTGTCGGGGGATCTTGAACATTATACATCAAGAAGTCAATTGTTTTTAAATCTGTGCAAGGAAACATCCCAACAGTGTGTTTGCTTTCTGTCTGTTAGATGTATCAATAAAATTGTGAAGGAAGCTAAGGGATGTAATGCAATGCGCAATTCTTCAACAATGAAGAGCTTCAAGAGAACGGTGTTTTATGGAATTTCTATTACATCTAACTTCGTCTAATGACCATTTATTTTAAGTGTTGGTTTTTCTTTGTTATGTTGTTGTCATTTTGTTGGGGGGGGGGGGGGGGGTTCCTTTTTTTTAGAATCAAGTGTTTAAATCAGGATATTGCCTGATCGGCCAAGAATAATTTTTCTACAGCATTTGATTTGTTAGCGTTTTTCTTTTCTTTTAAGTTTGTTGATAATATTCTGTTGTTTCTGAATCGTTGAAAGCTTCCATCATACCAAGGAGCAATTTTTCACAGATGAAAACGTTCTTTTTTGTTAACACATTCTGTCGTTTTTAGCCTCCATTTACGATTAACTTCTTCTTGGTTAAAACAAAAGTTATTTTGATGGCAATGTTCAAAGTCTACTTGCAGTCTTTGTTCTTTTAATTTCTCTATTTATCTATCTAAATGTCATAATGCTCTTATTTGTTTTTTGTATAATGCATTCTAAATTACATTTCAAAGGTAATAGCCCATTCATTCTATTTATCTATTTATCTTTTTATCTGTTTACCTATTTCTGTTCATTTATTCGTTATTTTTGCATTATTTTCTTCATTCCTTGTATTTATCTGTACTTTTCCGTATTCATTCATTCATTCATTCATTCATTCATTCATTCATTCATTCATTCATTCATTCATTCATTTGTGGGTTTATTTGTTTAAAGTTTATTTTATCTCCCTGTTTATTTCTTTGCTCGTTCCTTTCTTTTGTGTGTAATCATTTTGTCTTTTTGAACGTATTAATAATATAACTTCCTTATTCGCCTATCGGTTATTTCTTCGTCTGCTTATTTATTAATTTGTCCTTTATTCCGCAATTCATTTATTTATGGCTATACCCAGTGCGTATAACAGGATGATTTCCTTTCTTTTTTGGCGGGTGGTTTGGGGGGGGCAGGATTTGGCATGGTGTTGGAGGGAGTGAAACAACAGTAATCGTCATTAAATGTTACCCTCTCTCATTATATCATTTCCATTCACTCTAACATAGTTATATATCCACTCCGACAGCCTAGAACCCACATGACAAATGTCTCCTTCTCTTGTTGCCCAAACATTTTACGCGGAGGAACATAATGCACTGTGCACTTCATCAATGCCTATATCAAAAATTGTTTTCTCGCACGGTGGGATGACAGATTGTGGGCAACCATTCATCCTTTCTCAGTCATTTTTTAAAAATCCGTTTACCTCAGACATAAGCGCACCCACAATGTAAGGCGATGACGAAGCTGAAAACGAGCTACTGGCAACACAGACAAAGAGTCTAAAGGTTTTATCTACAAAGCAATGCATTGCAGATGGAATCATTTTACTCTGAGGCTCCAAAATTTTGTACAACCTTGATAGCACCAAGTGACTCGTTGGAACAACTAGCTTGATGCTCAGTCGAAACGAATGTCACAAAAAAGACCAAAAAACGAAAAAAAGGGGGGGGGGGACAAAAAAGAAAAGAAGGCAATTTCTGTTCGATACTCTTTCACACACAGTGGCATACTGACGTTGACGAAGACGCATCTGTCACGTGTGCCATCTTTCGCTTCTATTTTATGTTCAGCTTTGGGAATATCGAAGAAAAAGGAACAGGCCTGGAACAGAATGATAAAGGAATTAAATGGCGCTTGCTTCGACGTGGAAATTATTACATTTAATTCACTGATTTATTGCCGTCAATAGCTTTATTACAGGGGATTATTTTAAGCTTCTTAACAAACTCATGTCTCTCGTAGCTATATTCACAAGTCACTCGTGCAATTAGACTGATCTATCTATCTATCTATCTATCTATCTATCTATCTATCTATCTATCTATCTATCTATCTATCTATCTATCTATCTATCTATCTATCTATCTATCTCACACACAAACACACCCTCTCTTCTCTCTCTCTCTCTCTCTCTCTCTCTCTCTCTCTCTCCCACACACACACACACACACACACACACACACACACACACACACACACACACACACACACACACATACACACACGTGCACACACAAAAGCACACAAACACAATTGATGTGCACCTCCAGAGGTTGTCCTTCCTACAAAAATCCAATGTATGTCTCTCACTAGGTCGCGGGCCACCACTAGGTTAGACTGCGGATTCCATTAGGTATCTCCCAGGCTTACTGCTTGTCTGTCACCAGGAAATAAAGACGCGAGTGCCCTGGTTTATAGTCACGTCATATCAGGAGTTTTCTTTACGGCCCAGGACCCCGAACTTTACACGCGTTCGCGGGCAAGTCTTATTCGCTTATAGTAGCACCATTGCTTAATTGCACGGAAGGAATATTAACACGGACTAAATACTGCCCACGGATCGGCGTTTGGGGGTCCGCGAGAGGCCCTTCATTAAACGCGTTTGGTGGACATTATACGGCCTTTGCTGCATCCGTTATGAGGGCAGGATGTTCGGGAACGAGTTTTTGAAACGACGCAGCCCAAGGGGATGTTTCATAAAACGAGCGTTTAACGAGACACTTTTAGATGCACCTAACCACGCGCTAGAAGCTGCGTGCACGGTCGTAAACTGAGAGACTAGAACGAGAGGCAAATTACTCAAACGTTCATAAATGTGTGCGCATGTTCATGGGACGGGAGGGGGGGTGGAAGCGAGAAAAGAAACGGAATATCAGGGAGTGTGATTTAAAGTTTTTGGTGAAATTGTGACACTCGTAGAAGGGAGGGGGGGTGAGGGGAGACATGGACAAACAGACAAATAGACGAACAGGCCGAGAAATAAACGGACAGAACGGAAAGGGATGAAGAGATAGAGAGACGGAAGGAGAGATAGAGAGAGAGAGAGAGAGAGAGACAGAGACAGAGACAGAGAGAGACAGAGAGACAGAGAGAGAGGGGGGGCGAGGAGGAGGAAGGGGGTGTGGAGTGTACCATGTCCAAGCAATCGAGTGAGAATAGGTGAGGAAAAATAAGTGACATATTGTGCATGTCCCCTTCTCGAAAATAAGGACACTCGCCCTAGGGAGTTTCACTACCGATCTCCAACTTATCTTTAACATAAAATCTTTTCTCAATACTATTAATATCCATAGCACTGAATACGAGTTGAGTTATAATGTATGGCCATTTGACGTTATTATGGTTTACATTTTGCCGAGAACATGTGAAGACTCAGGATACAAAGAACATGAAAAGATTACCCAAAAGCCATGCTCATTTGAAGGCATGTTATTGCATAAGGCTTGCTCGCCACATACATGTATTTACTTCTTCTTTTATTCTTTCGTTCTTTTATTCGTTTATAACTTTTTCAAGTTTGTCTTTAGGTTTGTTTTTATCAAGACATGTTCTTATTTATCCATTAATTTATCTTAGAATGAATTATTAATTTGTTGTTGTTGTGGTTGTTTTTGTTGTTGTTGTTGTTTTAGGCGATCCCGCTAAACAAATTCCCCTTCATTTAATTTCTTCTCTTTCCTTTCTGCCCAGGTGTGGTTCCAAAACCGGCGGACAAAATGGCGGAAGAAACACGCCGCGGAGATGGCTACGGCCAAGAAGAAGCAGGAGCAGGCGGAGGACATGGTAGGAAACTCGGAACCAGAGGATGAGAACAGCGAGCAGATGCTCAAGGAAGATTGTAACTTCTTAGACGGTGTAGATTTGTAGGGGATAGCTTTGGCATGTCCAGAGAAACCAGCTTCTTGGTGACCAGGCGTCAGGAGAACTTTTCGTGTTCGTTGAACTTCTGAGAAGCATCGCCGAGAGACCTGCTTCTTGATTTGTGAGACTTCGTCAAAAGTGTGAGCTGCTAAGAATGATCTTGTCGAAAGAAACCACGGTGCAATGTTCTTATGATAATCTCCGCAATTTTGTGTTGTTTTCGTCGGTACAATCGGTCTTCATCACTCTGTGCGAATGCTCTTGTTGCTAAATACAGCTCCAGGAGAAGTTAAGGTGGCCTTTTGAAAGCGCGAAGACTGACGACTTGGGTGCAGAGGCACACACCCAACACAACCTGTTGTCACAAATAGCTTAGTAATTGAAAGGGGGCGTGGAGGAGGGAGCTGGGGTGGGAATTTTGAATAAAAACAGTGGGGCAGTGAAACAAATATTTGAAAGGGGCATATTTGCCAAAACAAACAAAAATGTTTTATTGTCTATATGTCACTGATTTTAAAAAAATGAGAAGATTTTCTTTTGTCTTTATAACTTGAAGACAAAGCTGAGTATCTTGTTTATTTGTATCAGGATGCGTGCTAATGAATGAAGGAAACACTTTGTACATAATATAACGTTTATATACTATTCAGTCTGAGGACAGTTCCAACAAGTGGTGCAATGGTGTGCTTCTGAGATGGTTTTGTTCACGTGGTGACCTGGAGCAGTGGATTTTGATAGAAGTTCATCTTTCACCATAAATGCTGTGAGGGAAACTAGAGGAATCAAGAAAGGAAACCAATGGTTGAATCTGACGATGTATCAACAGCGTCGTTGGCTGCAGTATGTGAGGTTTTATTTAGAATGGCTCTGGTGGCGGATATGTGACAGAAAAGTAAATTCGAAGCCTCAGAAATGAGACACATCGTCCTATCATGTCATTTCTACCATTTTTCTTTGTCACAATGATTTCAAACGGTGTATATATGGCACTTCCCTGATATTGCATCATTCTGCTAAGAGTGGTTCTTGATTATTCTGACTACCCTCGATGAGGAGGTATTTTTCAGCCATGTATCTGTTCATCTATGTTTATAATTTATTACTGCAATAAAAACAAATATTCAATTCATATTCTCATGTTTTAGATTGACAAGCTTAGTATTGTTACATTTTAAAACATTTATTACTATTGACAAAAATGGCCGCTACTTAGTTTTCCCTGCAGTCTGTACTGCTGGAATCTGCGCGAAGTAAAGGTACCATGGAGGGAGAGGATCGTCACTTTCTTGGGCTTTTGTTCACTGTTTTTCTAGCGTTTGAAACATGAATAACTCCAAAACGCTACTATGTTTCGACATGAGTTCTATCTGTATTCTAAAACGGGTTTTTGTACGCAGTAAACAGAAAACACAAGCGAGAGTCAGAAGAAAATGGAATTCTGGTTGCTCTTGTGATTTATTGTTAGGAATGTTCAGCAATGAGATCAAAGCAAGTCTTCCCATAAGCTTTCAAAACCCAAAAATAGAAAGTTGGGGATATTAACTTCCCGATTATCGCCCTAAACAGCCTCTCCTTCTGCATCACGTTGGCGAGCCCCTTCAGATTTGCCCTGTTCATTTTTATCCAGAGACTCCTTCCTTCTGTTTAGACACCGCGATCTTTCTCGTTTTCCAATCCTGTGCTTTGCCAATAATTCTCGAGGAGTTTTATTGACTCAAGCTTACTCGTTTCCTCACTAATCATGAGGCAGGGGCTTTGAGGACCGGGCAACCAGCCTGATGATAACATTGAGCCCCCGACCACGTATTGTAGAGGTTGGGGAAACCTTTGTGGTACTGCCGGTTCTGGGGGACACGCCGTAGCCAGGTCGCCATCATCAATTTTGCCCGTCTCGTAGCAGCTTATCTCCAGACCTGTCATAGAGGCATTCAGCCGATCGGACGTGCAGCATCGACGCTACACACTGTGGTACACACATACACACACAATTCGTGTTTACTTGATAAAAGAAAATCTCGTGTAGTTTCTCTCAGCTTGATATTTCTAGTTTCCCTCTACATGATCAAAACCAGTTTTGATACAGTTCACGTAATAAAGATGTCAGCGTTCGGATTGCGCAAAAAGCGCGAAATTCGCGGTAAAGGAGAACGTTTTTGGGCAAGAAATAGAGCTCGGGAAGATTTCCTTCGCGTAACACACGGCCTTGGGTCATTTCACGAGGGTTGTGGCGAGGGAAAAAAATTTAAGGACTTTAATTTCAAGATAAAGAGTAATTTATGCTAAAAATCGAATGGCTATTCAGAATAATTCGATAAAGAGCCAAATTTATGATGAGCGGCACTTCAGAACAGAACAAAGGCTTGCACATACCGAGAGGCTCTAGAAGCCAGGACGAGGAAAGTCTAAAGCCATTACGGAGCTTGCTCTTCAACGCCAAGGGTCTGAAGCCAGTAGGTACTTTATTAGAGGCGCGCAGAACTGGCGATCTCGGTGAACATGCTATTACGATTATAGTTAAAGTGAAGCAGGACGCATATCTTTTGTTATCTAAGTTTGTTTTGAGGAAACATTTGCCATTTGGAGGACGAGAAAGTAAAGAATATTGGGAGATCTCCTGTTTTCTCGATTAAAGATCCCAATACCCCCC
>NW_004797278.1:604666-607662 GCF_000002075.1 Aplysia californica | reverse complement strand
CTCTCTCTCTCTCTCTCTCTCTCTCTCTCTCTCTCTCTCTCTCTCTCTCTCGCTCTCTCTTTTTCAACGCCCTTTGTATAAACCAAAACGTGTGTTGAGGTTAATTAATAATGGTTTTGTTTTTCTCAATGTTCATGGTTCCATTAAGGATTCTGGTGCCATTCAAAAATTGATACTTTGTAATAAAACCATGCGATAATTAACATATTATTAATTGACGCCAAAGAATGGCATCAATCCCGTTTATTGTAATAAATATGATTTATGTATCTCCTCGTTGTTTGTTTCGGCGCTGACATGCGTATCGCTTCTTTCATTTTGGATGCTTCATATTTGGCTTCGTTTTCAACTTGCAGTCAGAGTTGTTTTCGACACTTTTACGTAGAGAGTAGGGAAAGTTTGAATCGGGTTTTATTTTATTTGAGGGAGGTGTAAGAAACTCAAGAGCCTATCTGTGTTTACAAAGCCCTTACATACGCAAAATAGGTTATTCTATGATTTTCATGCATAAACTTTTCAGAAAAGAAGCATAATTTTTTGTTCATAGAACTGAATTATAATAATGTGTATGCACGAATGAGCCTGCTTCAAATGAGTACGGATTTTTGTTCGTTTGATTGGTTTGATCGTTTGATAGTACATCCTTGCAATAGTTTACATGTTTGATAAGGTATTCACTCGTGAATGAGAGAAGAAGGAAAGAGAGATGAAGTGCGAATTTAGAATTGGTAATAATGTGTAAAAGTGTATTGTCGTATTGGATAATCTAATGTACTTACTGCCGATATTACTTGAAAAGACTGTCCATATTATATTATGTTTGCGTGTACATGAAATTGTCCGATCAATGTAAGATAAAGTGAGAGAGAAAGAAAGAAAGAGGAAAGAAAGAGAGACGGAAAATAGAAAGAAAGAATGGAAAACTGAAAAAAAGGAAAAGAAAGAAAGAACGGAAAGAAGAAAAAAGAAAGAAAGAAAAGGAGTGGAGATATGAAAATGAAATGAATTGTCTGAGACAGAGAAGATTGGTTGTTAAAGGAATATTTTTAAAAGCAGGAGAATAGCTTCTCAACTGAGCGGACAAGCATAGTTTTATATATTACTTTTCAAAATGAATGTATACCCTTCCTGTACAGTTGCATAATACGTTCGATTGGCTGAGACTGACCTTGCACGTTAGCAATATAATCACGTCTACCAAATTTATGGGGAAAGAACGTATACAAATAAGAGCATTTCTCATTACAGCACGATGAAATATAATAATATATGGATTTCAGCAGTAGTGCATTCTTTCTGGGTTAAGTTTGTCAAAAAATTGTGTTTCTGTATCCCAAACATTAATTTTACTCACGATCCCCATAGTGCTGGTAAGAGAAAGATGTATGTGAACTAAGAGAGTTTGACTTTGACCCAATTTCAGATATACGGTCTTTTCCCATAGTCTGGCAGAATATGTGGTCGACACTGTTATCGTTTCCATTTAACTACGTGTACTTCACCCTCTAGTGTCCAAATAATGTGATCTCCGAGAAATCTAATTTGGTAGTTCAGCATTTTATTTTATTAGATATTTCGCTGGAATGCATTTTGAAATGAAAGAACATTGAAATGAATAAAACATTGAAACTTAACATTCTGTTTACGTGAGTTATTTCTTGGCGCACTGTATCCGTTTGCATGAAAAGTTGGTGTATTTGAATGTATTCTCTGTTAATATTTTCTTTCTTTCTAAAACTCACCTTGCATCGAATGCGTACTTTGGTACACTGACAAGAGTGCTGAGAAAATCATAATAATGGCAAAAATACAAAAGAGCTAGTAAATAGTGACGAGGTATTTGGTTAATTTTGTTCGAGAACCATTTGAACATGTTTTTAAACAAATTAAAATGGCTCTCACGAAGATTCAAAATGGTGCCGAACCAAGATCAGAAAATTGTAAGAACCATATTACTAAAGAGGAAGTCGGGAGACATCGTAGAGTGGATGTTCAGTTTACGAGGCAAGCGTTTTAACAACTACTCCCCACTGGCACGTTGAAAGGAGTGAAACATGCTAGTTGTGCTGTTTGTTGTTGTTTGTTTTGGGGGGGTTTCACCTTCATTCGGATGTTTCCAGTGTAGTTTTGATAATCAAATAGAGGCATAACCCCGTGAGAATGAGCTCCATTCCAAACGCTATTTATGCCTGTAGGTGACATCTATAAAAACAGTTCGTATGGGGTTTTGAGCTTGATCCAGGGAGTGGGACGACATTGTAACATGGATGTTTTTGTCTCATGGTTATATTTTTGGCATGAGACAAAAAGGTGCTGGAATTATCCCTGACTTTGCAAAAAGTTGTATCCTTAGGAAAGTTTCTTCACTTTTTTTTCCTCAGTTCGATAAAGTGCAAGAGGTGCTTGGTAATTAGTGGAGGAAGAACATGACAATGATAATTTAAAAAATAGCAGTGCGCCTGTAAGAGGTGCCATCGCTGTATGTACGTCGGAAGCATGGGAAGACGCACTGAGGTGAACTGGATAACCAAGTTATCTATTCTTGCAACATGGGGGGGGGGGGGTATATAAACAGAAATAAATATTTTAAACTTTGAAGTTTTAAGTCAGCATTTGCAGAGTTCAAATTTTAGCATTTTGGATCAAAACGTTTGCAAGAGTAGGGCGTTTTACATATAGTGTCTGTAAAATATAAGAGGGCAAGATTGCAGTGAGATTTAGCGGTGTAGCAAGTCCTCTAATGACGTTAAGTTGAGTATATTTGTTTTCAATATGCCGTAATGGTGAAGAACCCAACAGCTGGTGTAATCTGAAGCCATAGACAGAGATAACACAGGAATGCTGCAGCGTCTCTATCCCAAGGGTTGACTTGAATTTAAGATATCATGATTAGCCTGCTGGGTTTTGGAGGGGGGGGAGTTGTGGTTTGTTTTGTTTCGTTGCTGTTGTTGTTGTTGTTGTTGTTGTTGTTGTTGTTGTTGTTGTTGTTGTTGTTG
>NW_004797278.1:592885-600385 GCF_000002075.1 Aplysia californica | reverse complement strand
TAGAAAAAAAATTAATGTTGGAGACGAAAAAACTGGACCAAGCAAGCCAGACAATAACGATTAATGTGTTATGCTTGTTTTTCCAGAAATATTTCATTGTTAGTCACAAAAGCTTTATTAGCAATGGCCCGACTTGTTTCCATTGTGTGCGTTTTTACTATAAAAGGCATCGAATCCTGGTTGCCCTGGAGAGTTCTCAAATCAAAGCGACTCGCTTTGCTACTGTGGATCTTGTTTCCGTCGACTCCTCTCCAAACGGAAAGAAACCACGCGATTATTTTCCTCGACTAAGAAAAGAAATTACTGCAGAAACCATGAGACACTTAAGGAAGACGAGAAGGGTAAAGCTTCTCGATCTAGCCTCGTTTAGTGCCCTAGACACGCCCCGAGCGCCCGGACAGCCCCGGGAGACGAGCCCAAATTTGTTGGAATTGAATTAAGGATTAATTTCCCCGGCGACTGGCGTGATGAAACGAGGCCACAGATTAATGATAGTCCTGTCAGATTAATCACCATCACAGAGCCATCTTGGAGAGAGTCGGGTGGCCGGCAGAGAGACACAAGAAATGGAAGAAGGAACGGGCTTTTCTGGCAAGACTGTCTCTAGGTATGAGAAAAGAAAACTGGAAGGGAGTAACGGAAAAAGGAGAGAGGCGGAGAAAACGGGTGGAGATGGAGAGTATTCCAATAAAGTATTGCAGGCAACGGGGAAGGGAGTGGGTAGAGATATGGAGTGTTGATAAGATGGTAAAAAATAAAGTACACAACAGAATGATTTTGTTTTTAACTCTTAAACCGAGGTCGACCGGCATAGAGTAAGGGAAGAGGGCAGAAGGAATAAGGGCAACAGCCATGAAGGCGTGGCTAGGCTAGGCATGTTCACTGCTGCATTTTGGTTGTGAATTAAGCAATGATATATGTGATGCCAATTTTCCACCAAGGTTTGAGAGCTAGAAAACGATTTCAGTTTTCTCCAAACTTTCTTCAAGCAAAATTTGGCAAGTATACTGCATGTTATGTCATTACCTAAGGTACGGAAGACAACGCAGTTTTTGCACGTTTGTGCAATACGACTATGCAACCCATAGCTAACCACATCGCGACCTCAGTGCTTTATTGTCGTATCTTCATTTTTTTTACAGTGAAAATGTGACTTGTTCTTTATTTCACCCTTTGTTAAGAACTGTTTTCACTGTTATTAAAAATGGAGATACGACAAGAAAGCACTGAGGTCGCGCGCCGGTACATCTTTGCCTATGGTACAAGTGAATCGGATGGTACATAACCAGTTTTACAAGTATTATTTGGGCTGATTGATAATCTTGTGTGGATTATAGTATAATTCAGAAACATGCTAGTCTTGTAGCCCACCCTTGTCATGAAAAAGCTCGGCGTATTTTGCATGCCTATAACTGACATAAGACTTTCGACTCGTAATATCATTCGTCTATGTTAATGTGTTTGAGTGGACTATACAAAGGTTTGTCACGGGTGTATTTTCGTTTTATAACGTCGAACTTAAAGACCACTGAATTTCTACTTCAGACTTTTTTTTTTTAAAGAAGGCATTCAACTTTTGAAAAACATGAACGAGGTGAACATTTTTTCAGAGTGGCGTAGAACGTATTCAGTATTCATAGCTTTCAATTTGTAATGTCGAATCAAGTACATAAAAAAGTGGATTGATTTCAGACTTTTTCATGCGACCCCAAGAGTGCGATAGGCATAGTTGATTCCAATAGAGCAATCTGTCAATCAAATACGACGACGTTTTGAGATCTGTCTTTGAAAACATCGAAAAGCTCTGTTGATAATTACAATTTACAGGCGTGTTGGAAACTAATAGACAAGCTAATAGACAGCCATCTGGGTCTCTTTTAGTCTTTTATTGCATTTATTTTATTCGTACGTGCTGTGCAATATTGTCTCCCAGAAGTATCTTTGACATGCATTTGTGAGCACCGATACATCTGAATAAATACCAAAACATAAGTGCTGTTTGAGAAAGACAAATGCCGAAGAAAGAGAACATTAAGACGGTTGGGGACAGACAGACAGACAGACGGACGCACGCATGTACGGACGGACGGACGGACGGACGGACGGACGGACGGACGGACGGACGGGCGGACGAACAGACGCACGTGCCTACTACCCTTGTCTGTTCTTCTTAACTCACTGATAGTAAATCCCACAGAGATGCATGTTCTTATTTTTCGCGTCACATTTGTAACTTTTTTAAAACTTTAACTAGCTCTATATCATTGTTGTTATAGAACTAACATTTTGACCACTGAAGTAAAGGAGATCCCAGAATCACTTCAAAGGTACTTTGATTTTAGATCTTTTCTTTTTTGGGGCGAGAGCACTAAACCCCCACTCATTTTTGTCAAACTATGCAATAATAATATGCTTGTTAAAGCCCCATCTTTTCGATGATCATTGATCATCTTCAGGGCAAAATCTGAAAGATTCGAAGTAGTCAATACATGGTGGCCTTTTGGCATTTTTGTGATTAGAAGAAAGCCAAAAATTGACAGAAGCGCTATCCGGGTTCTTCCATTTTCTCATTTTTTTAAAGCGTGTTGAAATGCTCTTTGAAAAGACATTGACTGTAATTAAAAGAAGAAGAAAAAAATAAGAAATACATGTACGTTTATGTTTTGCTTTGAAGAAAAAAAAAGTATTTGCAGCTTTTCAAATTTGGTTGCTCCCACGTGGCACACAATTAAGACACTCTCGGGGCAAGGAAAGCATCTTCCGACACTAATCATTTCAGATCTCACCTTAAAACACACTTTGTCAAGTATAGCTGCCCTCCCCACTTTCATTCCGACTACAAATCTGTTCGTGCTCCCCTGTCCACTAAACAGGTTGCTGAAGGAGAGGTGCAGCTCAGGAAGAAACCCTCCGACCACCGGCGGTGTTCACTGCTCGCCCTTAAAGTTTGCCCGCACTCGGGCGTGCTCAGGACTGGGCCGCTCGTAAACAACTCATAAAGGCGTGTCTCTGATGTCATCGTCTGCGTGCATGACTGTCAGCGCAATAATGAACACCTTGTTTTACACGTTTGTCCGAATAGCACTGACCTTACGGTGAGCGAATTGATGTGGTCAGTTTATTTTAACGGTTACTGGGAAATGAATTATGCATCACACTTTCGGTATAAAAAAAAACGCTGATGGGGAGTGAGAAAGAACACAAGCGTGTTAAAATAAGGAATGGAGGTAAGTGAGAAAAAAGGAGAAAAGACTGTCTGGTTTGAGGGTTGAGGAATGTGTGTGTGTGTGTGTGTGTGTGTGTGTGTGTGTGTGTGTGTGTGCGTGTGTGTGTGTGTGTGTGTGTGTGTGTGTGTGTGTGTGTGTGTTTGTATTCGTGTATGTTCTTGAGCATGTGCGTTTGTGAAAGCTTTCTCCAGTCTGATTGGCTTGATATCCATTCAGCTATCCCGATATTTCTTAATCTATTTGCCTTTCTCAGAGTCAGTTTTGCCTCCATCTACCTGTTTATTCTTTATGTTTGTGCACAAGTTAAAGCTTTCATTAAGGAAGTAATCCCTTCTCTGGGTAACAGGGGAGGGAAGTACTAGTTCATTTCGGGATATAAGTAATATTAAAGCACATGTAGACTCGTATTCGTTTTCAAGTACTTATTATTCCTGTGTACTTCCCTCCTCCTACATGCGTCCCTTTTATGTACCATGGCTCTCCCTTAACCATACCCGATTCTTTGAAAGACTGACTGCTGTGTTCAGCTTTAACTATCACGTCTTTATTCTCCAAACTCAAAGCAGTCTGGACCACTTTTTCTTCCTTCATTTATTTTCATTGATCTGCATATAACTAAATTATTTTGTGTTTTTCTTCTGTGCGTGTAAATGGCCACGAGCTTTGTATACGGTCAAGTAAGTAAATGGATTTGTCAGCTCCAGAGATTCCATTGCTAGCGAGAGCACAGTTCATCGGTTAAAGTGTTGTTGACCTTCTCAGTTAAAAAAAACTTTGGGTTCGCTGACCAATAGTGAAAACATTCTCTCTTCGGACATTTTCTTCAGAGACATAACCGTACTAATTCTTTCCCTAAATCCACTAGAACTCGGTTTCATACACTTTTGTGAAACTACAGAGAAGACGGTATAAAGTGTTCGATCAAAGAACGGATAGGATATAGAAGACGAGATGTGTTCTAAAATCCCAAAGGATGTTCAGTCTCGCGTAGAACTGATCATTGCCTGCAACTGGCCGAGTCTATCGTATCGACATAGACATCTAAGGGAAATCTTGGGTGGTAGGAAGAAACGACAAAGCCGCTCGCGTCCACCACATTGAATACAAATCAGTCGGTGCGTCAACAAGTGGACGCGTCCCTCGCCCAGAAGAACGTCACAGGCTAAAAGCTCCATGATGTCCTCCATAATGACGGAGCAATAAAGCTCAATAGCCCTCATCAAAGTCACATTTAAAAGCTATCAAAACTCGCTCGGGCGCTCATCTCGTTGACTCGTGCAGTCCCAAGATGGCCGTCTTTTGTTGTGCCTTAAGCTCGCTTGATTTCCTACTACCTTTACGGTCGCTGCTGAAGGATTGAATAGACTTGGACATTTCAGTTCTGTTTGATGCGGAGTAACGATCTTTTTCGAAAACTCTCTCGACCATCCCAACATTGTTGCGATGTCGCTTTCAAGTCTTCTAGAATTCCCCATAGTAGCAGAGCACGACTAGAGCTACCGTGGTCATCATACTACATTGCTAGCATAACTGTCAACGATAACGACGCTCTTTATGATGCGTTTTTGCAGCACCCAAAGTGTGACTGAGAAAAGTGTAGGGAAAGTAGGCAAAGTCGTAGAAAGCAAGGTCAGGACATAAGAGGTTTTTTTCAGTAGAAGTTTCCCCAAGTCCAATGAAGACGACAGGGAGACATAATTACATTATAGAGTATTCCATAAAATGAAGTTTAGTAACCATAACCCGATTAGTTTACGCATCATTATTAGCATTCACGTGAATGTCGATTATTATAGCTTAAAAGTATTCAACTCAGCATATCTCTACTACAATTGCCATTTCTTGTTGTGGGCTAAAAGTTTTCCCCAGCGCCACCTGTTATGGGTAAACACGGAACAGCTGTGGGGACACATTAGATATGTATAAAGAAAAAAGTATAGTCTAGCCTACGTATTTTCTTTCTCCGTCAAAAGAATGATATAAAAAGAAATCAGCTTTATGAAAACTTTTCGTTTATAGCTAAAACCTTAATTCCTTTTTACAATTGACCACGTACACATACTAGAAAAGAATGTGATATATGCCAGAGCGTCGGGTTCAGCCCGTCAAATGTAAAAGAAAGCTTCTTCAGAGTTAAATGGTTCAAATCACCAAATATATCCCCCGCATCCCATGTCACCAATCAGCCGTCTGGTAAATTATTCTGGTATACAAATATCGAAACAGTTTGCAAGAAAGTCATGACGAGAAATTCGTCAACAGAACCGAAGAAGAGACATAGCAGCAAGCAATAGTTATCAATAGAGTGTATTTTGCAATGAAACTACTGCAAACAGACGAATGCATGAGCTAAATTACAAATTGGTAGACGCTGATGCCTTCTTGTCATGTCTAAATATGCCGAGGAAGTCTGGGGGCCAATCTGGCAACACCCTAGCCCGGAAGAGCTCGACGTCGGCACGCCTGGCCACGTCCCTCCTGTGATTGGTGCTCCGACCCACAGGGATTCCTCCAGTGTTTGGGACGGTAACTATCCGCAAACAGCCCGACAGGCGAGGGTGGGATGAGCATACAGTTATCTGACAGATACAAACGAGTGTTCAATTCACACATCTCCCTCACCCATCACTTGGCAAGCCTGCCTTCACTCTTTGGGTAACAGAAAGCTACCACAATACCAAGACACTTTCTATTAACACTTTGCTATCGGTGCCCAGAGCTTCGATCTGGGCACAAACCATATTAATCACTTGTGACCTTCTGTTGGGCGAAATCTTCCGTAAAACTCTTTTCTTGGACTTACATTTTAGTAACTCCAGTTCCTAAAAACTCCCGGAGAAGGGAACAAATTGTCGCACAGCAAGAAAGGGTGGCCCTCGATGTCCAATTGTCTGGGGTAGCAGCGAACGATTGTGGGTTTCTCTGGAGGCTGAAAGACTCGATTTCTTCCAATGTCAAGAGTTCATTCCCTCTGCGGGGTCTATGAGGTCGCGGGAAATGAGGAGAAGGTTGCCTCTACCTCGTTCGGGGTAAAGACTGGTGCTTAATAATAGATTACTTCTGTGGTGGTGGTGGAGGATAGTAGTAGGAGCACGATAGAGAGTGATTCCTCAATCTTTTTCACGTTCGGGTCTACCAAATCAAACTATCTTTCATCGACTTCTTGGAATTCTCTTTGGGATTTCATTATATAAGCCTAAAGTAGCGAGAGCACTAACAACCATTATTTCATTTGCTACCCCCCCCCCCAACCCCTTTCCAGTACCCGAAAAACTCAGTTTGATTTCATTTCTTGACAAGCGTTGGGTTAGGGCAAGGGCCAGTTACAACGTAAGTAAATATCAATTTCGACAGTTTTTCAAAGTAGGATTTTTGTGATGTGCCTTGCCAATCTATTTGACTGCGCTTGTCCCTAGCTTGTTTGGGCAACAATTCTGAGTAATCATTAATTTCCAACAAAAATATCGCAGAGAAGCTAACAGCGTTCAAATAGCCACGTTTTATTACCTGAATGGGACGAGAAAGTTGGGGGAAATTTAGGGGCGGGGGGGGAGTGGGTTGCCCGACCCAACGGTCTTGGGCGGTCTAATCAACTCACAGAAAAGTGCATAGTGTTTATGATGATGACTATGGTGATGATGATTATGATTATTTTTTTATTTTTTTGTTTCGTTTCCTTAATGGGCCTGGTGGACTCAAAGAAGAAATCTTCGAGCGAGAGCGAGCCTTTTTTTTGGCTCCATTGTCATCATACTCAGAGGCACTTCCACTTGTCCGGATAACTCCATTCGAGTTGCCATTGTTCCTGGATATTCAAACTTATGTTTAACATCCTTCTTTTCATGGTTGCATCTTTGGCATCGTGGGTTGAGCTCTTTATTCACAAAATCCTGATACAGTCTCAGGTTCCAATTATGGTCCGATCGCAGTCTCGCTAGTTCAACCTGGTCCCAGCGACATGTGATTAATTGTTCCTGCTTGTTGAAATGCCCAGTGCTTGTACTCAGCTCTGATGATGATGATGATGATGATGATGATGATGATGATGATGATGATGATGATGATGATGATGATGATGATGATGATGATGATGATGATTCCTAAGGAAGCCCACGGGGCGAAACGTTGAGCTATTAAGCAAATTTAAATATTTTATATTGTTATTTTATTTTTGTCTACAATTAAAACAAGACTCTCCCTCCTACCCTACTTACCAAACAATGATGATGATGATGATGATGATGATGATGATGATGATGATGATGATGATGAT
>NW_004797278.1:590504-592785 GCF_000002075.1 Aplysia californica | reverse complement strand
TACATATATGAGGCATCGTGGTGAGATCGGGCGCTCTTATATATATATATAAGAGAAAGACAAAGAGAGAGAAAGAGAGAGAAAGCGAGAGAGAGAGAGACAGAGGGAGAGAGAGAGGCATCGTGGTGAGATCGGCCGCTCGTCTAAATAGTGAAATCGAAGATATCAGCATTTTTCCCTCCAGTTTGACAATTTTTCTTCTTATTTTTGTTTTTTGGCTCAACACCTTTTACGTACATTTTAAAAAATGTTCTGTGTGGATTTTACTGAAAAATATTGATTAAAGGCACAACAAATGTGAATTTTCAGTTTCCTACGACTCTCACGTTTTGGAAATCACCAAACTTTGACTGCCCTTTTCACGCTAATTTTAGATTTGAAACCAGGCAACCTGGACCTCCTTCAAAAAGTTTGTTTTATTCTGTTTCACTGTTTGCCTTCCTTATTAAAGAGCTCTTCAAAACACAAAAACGTGTTACAGAATATTTTTTTGCCAAAAGTGATAAAGATATATGTTAGATTAATCCAAAGTTATTATGAAATGAATTATATTATGAAAATCTCCATTCCATAAGAAATGAAAGTTGTCTCAAAATTGATTACCAACAGAGTATCAAAAGAAATGTTTAAAATTCGTGTGATTCTCACTTCTTAACTTCATCTGAAAAGGAAAACTATAGCAATGATAAGAAAACTATCTGATGGGTTGATCCTGGTGAAAGATAGATGGGGACCACCACTACAACTCAACAATCTGCAAACAGCCTTTTGAAAAAGATCCCGTTGTCAACACAAGATTTCCACGTTTATAATCGAAGAGAAGTCGTAAAGCCTGGGGGTTAAAGGCTACGCAGGCAAATGGGGAACAAAAGTCCAGCGGCGCATGAATACAACATGGCTGACAGTCCTATCTAAGTCCTACAACTGAGCCCATTTGATGGTGTGATAAAACTGCGCATTCTTTTGAAGTCTGTGGTTCCCGCAGGTAGCGGTCGCTTTTAGAGTTCTTTTGTTTGTCTTCAATTCTACTCCGTTTTCATTTCCATAAACGTTTGAATTCATCTCTTCCGCCTTACAGTGCTGTTTCCTTTAGGGCCCACGTACCGATAAATGAAATTTATTTTCAAAAGGGCGCCTTAAGACATTTACAGGTCTGAGCTGTTTGTACTTAATTTTAATTACCATAGCCAGTTCGCCATATTGTCATATGAAAAAAAAGAAGAGGGGCGGAGCTTGGTGACTATTCTGCACCATGGCTGGATGGAGTAGGACTGAAGCTCAACAGAGACGTGACAAATCAAGAAGTGACCCCATAGTATTATTATAAGCCTCCTCTGTACTTTTGACTGCTTATTTGTGTTATTTTCTGTGAGTCTTCATACAGACTTAATGTTTTGGAGATGTGTGTGTGTGTGTGTGTTTAAGGCAATTACCCAGGACCTGGATTTGCCGACATTTGGGGGCGTGACCAGGGACAGACAAGCGTGGCGGTATAGGGAGAGCGTAAGCAAGTGCGTAAATAAGTACTATTATTATATTAACCAACCTAACAAGTCCTACATGTGTAAAGCTTTCAGACTAAAACGACATGTTGACAGCCTTTGTGAAATGAAGTTCACGGTATTCAGTGTGTCTGTAATTACAGCTTTATTTCTAAAATATTGTTATTATTGTTGACGGGGAAGCCCACCATCGAAGACATGCTGCTGTGTATTTTTGTTTGACGAGACAAGTTCGTTCAGTGACAAAATTAAGTCTGAATTCTAATTAAAACCTTTAAATTTTATTGCTCTTCCTGGAGTGTCCTTGGCATGTTCACTAATTTAATCGTTTCTGCCTCTCATAAGCTTTTTGTGATCTTTGAGAATAATAATATTCATTTCCCTTCAGCATTATGCTTTTTGTTCTTCCACTGGGGTTTTTTATTACGTTTTTATCTTCACTTCGTCTGTCGGTTTCCAATTTCTTTTGAGTAAAATTTTTAAACTGACGACATCGTTTGTTGTTTTTTCTTGTTACATTTTCTTTCGTAACTTCTTTACGTAGCATTCTTGCTTATTTCCTGTTTTCGTTGCCGGTGATAAGCTACGACACTGCTGTCTCTGCCGCTGATGCTTTACAACAGAACTGTTGTAGTCTCTTTAGCTTCATTCTTGTCTTTCCCTCTTCTAGTTTAATCACTTGTGTTTTTGTCATTAATCACAAACAACATTGACATTCTATCTCGTTATTTATTTCTTTTTCAGTCTGTGACTCTGGTCATTTTCGTTTGCTGGTTCTC
>NW_004797278.1:588591-590221 GCF_000002075.1 Aplysia californica | reverse complement strand
GGGGGGGTTCCAGGTGAACGCAAATTGATATGCAGAAGTGACAGTGGAAATCCTTTCGAGAGGCGTAGTTTCTATCACGAGTGCAACCCATTATGCAATCAACCATGGTACACACTATCAAAATGGTAGCTTCTTTTGCAGTGGTGACTCTTCATTGTAAGAGGCAATGGTTTCTGTATACATCCTATTCATTTTCCTTCCTTCTTTGCTTTGAAACTTTTTTTAAAGGAGGCAGAGAATACGTTCTAAGGCTTAGATTTACCATTGGCCTATACTTTAAATATGAAAATGCTGTTAATCTTACCATCGTTTCTTGAAAACAACCCATAATGATCCCCCCCCCCCTAAAAATAACTGTTTTGAGAATTGTCTTCTTGGCATGACTATACGTTACTGAGTTTTGATAGGTCTGCAATAATACGTTTACAACCCGTTCTCTTGGACTTAGATCCTATGTGAAGCAAAATGACAGTTGCTGTAGTTGTTGTCGCCGTTGCTGTTGTTGTGGCTGTTGCTGTTACTACTATTGTTGTTGATTATGTTTTTTATGTTGATGCCAGTGATGTTCTGCCTGTTGGTGTTACTGTTTTTCATGTAGTTGTTGTTATTATTGTTGTTGTTGTTGTTGTTAGTATTATTGCTGTTGTTGTTGTTAGTATTATTGCTGTTGTTGTTGTTAGTATTATTGCTGATGTTGTTGCTTCTGTTCTTTTTATTTAAGGAGGGGTTTGGAAGTGGTTAAATTTTGAGTATAACTTTGAGTTATAAATATTGACAACACTCTTGTGATTAAGGGCGGTGGTGGAATACGAAAGCGAAAAAAAAAGAAAGAAAAAATAAAAAAGAACAGACAAACCGGAGCCAGCGTAGAAAGATACAAAAAGTACGACACCATTGTGTCTGACGTAACGATACAAATTTGAACCGAACTAAAGCCCATCAAGGACGTATTGTTGCCAAAGCGAAGCGGCCAGCAGAGCGAAAACTGGCCTTAAGAAGACTCGGTCCCGGAGCAGTCTTGCTCTCTTTGATTCAGGCGACACGCTGTTTCAATATTCCAATAATATATTTCACTGTCCGCCCATAACTTGGGGCACGGACCCACATCAAACGTAGCCGACGCTGGTAGGTAAGGCGACAAATCCATGAAGGTGATTTGATCGCAGCAGGGTATAGGCGACGGTTGCACGGACTTTCACGAGGCTACTGAAGTGAACATGAACTTCAACTACATCTTTAAGTCGTAAATAGGTATTAGTTCCACACAAACCCCCGCCACGAGAGGCGAGGGTATAGGGAGATATGAATTCTTAAAAATTAGTTTTTGGCGTGATGCCCAAGCTAGGTTCGCGAAACTCGGCCCCAGTGAAGGCGCCGGTAAAGTGCGGTTCGCCATCCAGTTATGGGTTTTTTAAAAGCCATTCGCAAATTAATCCAGTTTTGCATGTGGGGCATAGAGTTCATGACATAGTAATAAATGCGAAATGTCCGCAATGAGACCTTTGGTGTCCTCTCTGGGCGAGAGGAAGATACAAGGAACGAAGAAAGAAGAATACTAGTGTAGATAGGCAATCATCCAGGTAAGCTTAGGAGAGAGAGAGAGAGAGAGAGAGAGAGAGAGAGAGAGAGG
>NW_004797278.1:584819-586793 GCF_000002075.1 Aplysia californica | reverse complement strand
TGAAGAAGAAGAAGAAGAAGAAGAAGAAGAAGAAGAAGAAGAAGAAGAAGAAGAAGAAGAAGAAGAACTGTCAGGAGTGGATAAACATTTGGGAAAAAGTAGAACAAACAGATAAGTTTGATTGGTAATAAGTTATTTTGTAGAAAAGTAATACTATTATTGTTTATAAGAACAGAAAAAGAGAGCTTCTACAAGTATTTAAACGTATTTGCATGTAATTCGACGATATCTATTATACTTTGTGTCCAAAGTAACTTCGCATGCAAGTTTGTTACTAATCACCATTATGCGCCCATCCATCTTTTGTACTCAATAAACGTTAAAATAAGCCATGAGAGACCACCATTATTTTTTTAAGTCGGTGTTTTTACGCCCCTATCAACACAATTAAGATTACTTTGGAGGCGGGCTTCGATCTTTCTTGTTAGGGCCAACTCGGGTTGAGAAGGATACAACATCCCAGTAGAAAGACCGAGATACTTGATCAAAATATCCCTTCACAGGACTCAAACCTTCTGCATGCGATATCGAAGTAACCAAACGCTACACAACAGAGGCCGGTAGTAGCAAAGTAAAGAATGTGAAAGATTGTTGTTGGTTTGTTTTTTTTTAAATTGTGGAGGGGGTGTTGATTGTTTGTGTGTTTGTGTGTTTTCTTGAAATCCTGTTTAAAGGTGTAGCCACAGTTTTCACTGCCTTCAAAAAATATAATCTGCAGGAAATATTCTCGGGCGTCGCTCAACCAGCGCACATTTAGTTTCGTTTCCGAGTTTACTCTCTTCCCATATCTACATTACATAACTATCTTATATCTTGGTCAGTTGGTTGGTTGGTTGGTTGGTTGGTTGGTTGGGTTGGGTTGGGTTGTTGGGGGTTTTTTGGGTTGGGTTTTTTTGTTTGTTTTGTGTGTGTTTTTTTTGGGGGGGGGGCATCGATAGGCATGATCAAAGCAATGAATGATATAATAATATAGAGTACAAGTAGGCTACAAGCTTAATGAAACTTCTGAACATACGATAATGGACTAAAAAAAACTTTTTCTGATTTTTCGTGAACTGAAACAACGTTTTAATTTTGTGTCTTTCCCTGAGTCAGGGTGTAATTACATGCAGTTCTGTTTTCTGACTTACGGCATTTCTCTGCGACACCTGGTGATTTAGGCAAAGCTATAGATTCTACAGGCTGATTTAATCATCATGGAAAGACTTTATGAGCGTTTTTGCTATTTCAGTTCCCAATTCTTCCCACGTTTCTTTAGCTTCATTATATTTTTTTATTCCCAAATTTTAAGCATTGTGCATTGCATTTGATATTGGCTTCTTTCTCTGTCCCATTATTTTTAATATGTCTCGGGCCTTATATTTTTGTTATTTACTTTCTTAGAATTTTCGTTTGGGGGGGGGACAATTGTTTCCATAGTTTCCTTTATTGAATCCTTCATTTTTGTTTCAATAGTTTTTCAGATTAAGTAATGTTTCTAGAGCTTGAAATGCATTAATTTCATCAACAGAAAAGGGTTTTTTCGGTTGTTGATCCGTCTTTAATAAAGATCTCTTTGAAATTTGGGTTCGTATTTTGACATTTTTGGCAGTTTGTTTGTTGGTTTGTTTGTTTGTTTGTTCTAAACTGTTTCTGTACAAGTTTAGGAGACATCTGATCTTTGGTTCTGTCCTCACGACTCTTCCATGGGTATTGCCTTTTTGAGTGATTCTGAAACCAGATATATGTACTGAAATCATAAAATTGTCTTTCTTCTGTTCATCTTACTATGAGACGCTGGCGCGTTCTTTTTCTGTTCCGATTCCCCACAATTCAACTATGCGCGTGTCTCATGCCTTTGCATTAATTTCATATCCAGAGACTAGTTGTTTCATAGCTTTATCCAGATCTTCATAGAATTTCTGTGTTACCTCATTATATTCTCACTCAGTCTCTCCCTCTCTCTCTCTCTCTCTCTCTCTCTCTCTCTCTCTC
>NW_004797278.1:582544-584140 GCF_000002075.1 Aplysia californica | reverse complement strand
GGCGTTTTAATGTAAATACCTATCGCAGGACAGAGAAAAAATCCAAAAGAAGATCAAAAGGGGAATGGCGTTTATCAAGACGACAATGAAAAGGGTGAGTAAATGAAGCAGAAACAGAAGAGTAAGTGGAGGAACCATAAGAAGATTCTTTTTAAAGCAGAAGGGAGAAGAACAAAAAAGTTCAGCTGAATAAACGCTTAAGAACCAAGCACTTTAATTTGCAAATCTAGCCCGGTTGTATAAAAATACTTCCCTTGCTAGAGCATCCTTTGTCCGTCACAGTTGCAAGTCCTCAGTTTATCTGCCCAACACATGTGAACGCATGAGCGAGTTTCTTCGTTCAACGGAGTGCTCGAGATTCCTGCAGGGGCAAGAGCTTGTTTATTTGTTGATGATACTTCCTTGCCCCACTCGCATCTCTCCACTTTATCGACTCCCATCAATATCTGCAAAAGCTGACACCTTCACAACATGCGGGGGGCGCTGCTGTGTTTCTTACCCTCTCTTAATGAGCTGCTTCGTGTGCCCTTTCGTCGCCCGCAGTCGCCATGCGCTGCGCATCACAAAACAATCAAACCACTCGTATTCTCGTCTCATTATCGTTATCATTTTTCTATTTTTATGTTTCCTCCCCTCAGGCTGACGTCGGCACGCACCAGTCACTCTCAGGGAAACCATTCCGCGACCTGCCCTGGCGCTTCACAACTCTTCAAGAATCGGCAAAGACCAGGGGTGGTTCAGGTGGCGGTGGGGGGGAGGGGGGCTCGCTACCATTAACCATGTTTATGCGCGCATGCTGCAAAACGATCAACGCATTAAACTGCAAGTGAAATAAACAATTTTTCGATGAAGTTTTAATTTCGGACAAGGAAGCTCCAGAAGTGCAGAGAAAATTTTAATTTTCTTTGCATGCGTCAGGTTTTTTAGGGGAAGAAACCCTTGCTAGAGCTGCTTGAATGCTGATGGAGGGGAGAAAAACAACAGGCAATTTACAGACCCACTAGGAGCAAAAAAAATAAAGTTTATCTTTGCATACATGGGGGGAAAGCTCTAGAATGCAGACGGCGAATGTCAGAAAACAGAAGACCACATGTAGAGTACCTGAACCGTTTCTTCATAACCAAGCCGTGTATCTTTCTCGAGTCATTAGCCGCGACGTCGGATGGCCAGGCATGAAAGGCTTGCTCTGTTTTAGCACTTTTCTTTAAGTCTTTACCCAACTCTGAGCCTATGCGGGTGGCTCTGAGCATCCCCCCTTTCTCTTTTCCAATGATAAACATGTTGGGGGAGATGGCTTTTTCAGAAAGGTTCTCCTCCGCCTCATTTGTTAGGTGCAATGCGGTGCAACGAAGGGGCGATCTCCTCCCGCGCCATAACTCACTGGCTCCGAACATTTCTCAATCAAGCTACAAAGCAGCATGACGGGCCTACACAAACAACACGCGCGTTCGGGAAACCGTGCTGGAGCGGGCCCGTCTCCTCAACCAAGGACTCACCAGTCTTGGGATTCCACTCTTAGGTGTCGGGCCGCTAACACGTGAGTGGTGGCTGCATTTATTTGCCACTACTGATGAATAAACATACGTACCACAACCC
>NW_004797278.1:579031-580533 GCF_000002075.1 Aplysia californica | reverse complement strand
AACCCTCACTCACTTTAATGCCCGAGACATCCACGGGTACTTTGTAGCATCTCACCAATTGTTCGAGGAACAATACCAGGTTATAGAGTGTTTTTTCTTCTTTTTGTGATTTTTTTTTTTTAATTTATTTTTTTGGTTTCAGCTTGTTTTTGCTCGATAAATGCACGATGGCCACTCGGGTTTTCAGGCTTAAATGGCTTTGGCGCTGAACTGATCGTTAAAATAAAACATTTTGCGAAGCCCTTACGACAATCTAAGGAAACTATTCTTGACGTAACATCACGACAGTATATTATCTCTCGATACATTTTTGTTGCACTAATGATAATAATGTGGAAAGATAGAGGGAAAGAAGAGTAGGGGAACATTGAGATACCGAGAGCGCCAATGTCTGCTCCAGACCTGAACACATGAAAAAGAATAAGTAAGAGTATATATTATAATATGCATTACGTTTTTTTGTTGTTGTTGGTGTTGTTGTTTTGTTGTTGTTGTTGTTGTTGCTGTTGTTGTTGTTGCTGTTGTTGTTGTTTTGTTTGTTTTTTGGTTTTTTTGTTTTTTTGTTGTTGTTGGGGTTTTTTTGGGGGGGGTGGTTTGTATATTAACGAATAAACAGTTATGGCTGAAATCAGTTACTCGTCAATGACAATGAACGTGCATTGCTCTCACTCTTGAGCCTTCAGCACTCATAGTGGAAAATGAGTGTAAGAGAGAATGGGTTTGTGACGGGTATAAAAAATATGAGGTAAATATGGATTTGGGCTGAATTATGAGAAAGGGAACAACTCAACAATTGCTTGTAATCTGGGAAAAGGAAGATAACGGCCTGTCTATACCAGGTAAATTGAAAAAAAGCCAACCGAGGACCTCACACATCGCTGGCTTCCTTTTGAATAAAACGTCTAATGGATGTCTGCAATCATGTTTTATTCTGTTACATTTCTGCTTCAATGATCAACAAGTATGCTCTAGAAGAACATTTATTTATCTTTTTGACACGATTACTCAACGGATATTAATGCACTTGCTGAAATATAATTCCGACAAGTTTAAGAATCATGTCACTGTGTGTGAGGGAGGAGGGTGGGGGGTGGTGTTGTATATAAAACAGACCCTAATATGATTGTTAACTTTGAAAGAGATTGTGTTAACTTAGCAGCAAATTGGATTTTTCCAATTACAATGTCCGATTAAGTTGGACATTTCCTGCTTCTAAACAAACAACAAAAGCTAACAATGCTCAGCATTTATTTCATGGAGTGTCCTCAAAGAAAAATGAAACTACAGATAGGAAGAAGATTTGAGGGATTATACCGACTATCGTGTTCACTTGCTGCAATAGAAGCAGAAGTCTACAGAAGGTAGGTTAACTACATTATATTGTAGTTGCGGTGAACCTTCTATCATTTGCACCCAGTGAGAAAAAAACGTCCTGTGTATTCGTTTCGTTCCTGTGTAGGTATCTCTCTCTCTCTCTCTCTCTCTCTCTCTCTCTCTCTCTC
>NW_004797278.1:570022-574752 GCF_000002075.1 Aplysia californica | reverse complement strand
ATTTATTATTATTACCATCATCATCATCATGATGTACCTTACTGGGTATCGATATCATTTTCACACAGAAAGGACTCTGTACTGACTCGATACCGTGGTCGTGGTATCACTATCAGTCCAGAACGAGCTGATATGTCCTCTGCTCTGTCGGTCGGATGAAACGCGGAGGTGTCGCCCTTCCTCCCACACACCTGTCAAGGATGTCCAAGCCCGTGCAGACTGCGACGGGACCGCGCTTATTAATTATGTTGTAGCTTACCGAAACCTATTGGCTCAGGCGGTACTGAGAGCGCACTGAGCCTGTCAGTTGAAATCAGACTATTTAGAAAAGTTCAGGCTAACGTTGTTTTACTTGGACTATAAGCCTAACAGAAACAGGGTTGTGAGACATGTCATTTCAGTGACGTCATTTCCTTGCCTTGCTTTATCTGGGATGGTCTGTACGATCAGCTAAGACTAAGAGAGACAGTTCTATTTTACCATGATCTGTTACTGTGTCTAAGATGGTTGTCAGCCTTAGATCTGCGAATCTACAGCATATTGTTACCAGATGTTGGATAAGTCTACTTCATCCATTTTTTAAAAGAAGTCGTTAACATTTTTAACACGCTGCAGGCAAAGGCTGTGAGCTACATCTTAAATGTTTGGACAAGTCCAAATAGGGACAAGTTCTGGCGGGAAAACGCACGTGCAAAATTGTCCAACCTACAGAGGGAAATCGTCATTAAACTCCTGGACAATGGAGCAACTAGATCTAGAAGAGTACAACAATAAATACTCTGAGGATGGCATAAATCGGTGGGAGGAACACCTAAGCGCACAAGGGGGGGAAATAAAAATATCCTTAACATAGCTTCAGCGACTGTTTCAACTGAAACTTCATGAAAAGTGAATGTAATTTGTAGGCAGCTGTGTAAACGCTCAGGCGGCGTTGACTTTGCACATTCTTATGAACTTTTAAGTCTGTTCCTATGCTAAATACCCCTTGAAATCTAGGCGTGAAACGCTAAAGCATCACAAGACAAATCGCGGCGGATGAATGCACTAGCTGGTTGCTCAGTAAGAGGCAAATTTCAAAGCAGAAGTATGCCACGACAATTCCTGGAGGAACGCTTTTCTCCACGACAATCTTCACACTGAAAGCTTTACGTTGCGGTGTAGCTTTTGTGCCGTAATGTGTGGACGACAATCCGGGGGGATAACACGCGACCGTCAAGACAATTTATTACTCCTGTGTCTGTCACGTGTGAATGAAAAGATTAGCTTCACACTGGCGAAAAACAAATCTCTTGTCTTCTCCAGGGAGTGAATTTAAGCGCATATACTTTATCAAAGGCATACAGTATAAATTCTACCTTCTCTTGTCTATTGGACGTGTACATTTCGAGACGCAATTTCGCTAGGGTCGACAAAAAAGCTTGCACCCAGATATCACACAAAAGTTGGAAAGTATAAACATTTCAGACAAAAGCCGACAGCTGTCCTAAAAATCCTCGGAATAGAGTATGGGTACCAAATCACGTTGTCGCACGTCCCGAGCTGCTTCTACCCGGGTGAAAAACGGGGCCACCCCGTGCAATATCCAACAATGCAATCAGGAAAATGCGATTCCCACACCAATCAAGCCACAGCACTCAAATTCTGAATTTCTTTCTTGTAGAAGACCATTTATTCTTGGCCGAATATGAATTATTCCATAAAGGCCTGGCCTCGCAGGGAAGAAGCCCGACAGGGGAGACAATAGCCATCTCTAGTCTGAGGCGGCAGCTGCATTCAAGGGAGCGCCGACTCACAGAACGCCTTTTCCTGTGACCTCCGGCGGGCCGTGAGAGGGGCTATCTATCAGAGGTTACTTATTGAGTCCTCCGACAGGAAACTTTTGTCGCTGTCACCAGCAGAATAGACTAACAAATGATCTCTGGGTCGGCGCTTTGCGAAAAGCAAGGGAACATCTCGCAGCAATTGGTGGCCTCTCGGGCTCTTTGGTATTGCCCTGTCGGCATCGCACGCGGGTCGCTTTTGTTCCAAAATTGCCTTCCTGAATAGAGTGCAAGCGTTCTGTTTCTTTGATAAAAAGAAATTTCCTCCAAGGGGTTAAAAGCGAAGAAGGTGAGGAAAGTTCCCGAGCACAGAGAAGGGCGATTTGTTGAAGAAAAGGAGATGATACAGAAAGACCATCGGTATGAGGAAGCATAAAAAAGGGAATAAACGATGACGAGAAAAATAGCGTGGGGACAACCGACGATTGAGACAACGCAACAGAGGCGGGCTTGTATTTTATTGTTTTTATTTGTGCCGTTTTTGTGGAAGGATTGTTTGGGGGTTATATTGGTTTTCTTTTTTTTTCTTTGGTTTTTGCTTTTGTTTTTGTTTGTTTGTTGTTATTGTTGTTTGGGTTTGTTTTGTCGGATTGTTTGTTTTGTTAGTTTGGTTTTTTTGTTGGTTTTTTTTTTTGGGGGGGGGGTATTTTTGGTCGGATTTCTTTTTTCTTTTGGGTAGAAAGGAGGGGGGGGGAGCAGATGGAGAAGCTAAATGTCGAGAAAGAGAAAATGAAAAGTGGGAGCCCAAAAGATAGTGGCACAAAAGTAAACTCACACACGGAACGGCGTTGGTGTACATCTATATTTATTGAAAAGTTATTCATTTAAGTCGGATCCATTTCATGTTTTATTTTCTTAAATATTTCAGTACACTTGCCACATTCTCTCGAATCAACAAATGCAAAAAAAAAAAATTAATTTAAGTTTCATCTAATTCGTTGTATTTACCCATGTAGAGGTTGCATGGCTGTGTGGTACATTTTGTATTTGATGGCTATATCATCGTCGCCCTTTCTTCAACTTCCAGTTCTTCAACTCTCCTCTAACTGCTGAAACGGCTTCGCGGTGAAACAAACCCGCCTGTGTCTAGTTGGGCGTTTAACTTTAACCGGACCAAACAGTGAGGAGATACGGCGGAAAGATAGAAGAGACCAGACACAGAGTTGTGAGGAAGGGGCAGAGGGGTGGGGGTGAGGAGGGGTGGGGCGGAGAGAGCAGATAAAGGACACCCAGACGCACACCTTTGAGCGGAGATTTGTGTTTGCCCCCATTTATCTCAGTTTGCCGGTATCGGCACCTTTGGTGTGGTAAGCAACACCTCCTCCATACGTCTTGCACAATGTTTTATCTCAAATTCATTCAGAAATGTCTTCGTTGTAGCCAGAAAGTCAGAGCAGACCACTTGGGGTGGACTTTTTCTCTTTTTATTTAAAGGGAAAAAACACTCGGGGGTATGTGCGTGTGCGCGCGTGGTGGGGGGCTTGGTAAAATTGTTTGCTTGTTTTAGTAGAGGTTTTACGGCGCTCGCAAACTGCATAAGGTCATATGAGCGCGAAGGGGTGGATGTCAACAGAGAAGTCCTTACAGGGAATCAGATATACTCTGCTCACCTCTCGCTTCAACAGCACAAAGTCTGCTTCGACTATCAAGGCACCTCGGACATAGTGGGTCACAAGAGTGTGACAAACATACAAATGAAGTAGAGGAAAATGACAATAGTAAGGACTAGGAAAGAAAAAGCAGCAGTTCCCTGTTGTTGATCAGGTACAGTTATGAGCGTGACATTGATGAATCAGCCCATTTACAATTCTACTGCGCATGAACGAGAAATGCCCCCCTTTTGGGAATGGCCTAAAGACACTTCAGTCAGTGGAAACGCCCCGGGGTAAAATGTAAAATTGGTAAGAGATTTAAAGTACGAATAAAGAATGGATGTGAGCCGTGGGCAAATGGTATAACGAAGATGGGAGAGGGCGGAAATGCGGAGTCCTGTTGAATTAAGGGGAAACAAAATAAATAAAGCGCTGCTCCGAAATCGGCAAAAGTAAGGGAGGCGTTCTCACATTTGTTTGTTCCTTTCTTTTTTATTAAAAGTGTTAACGAGTAATAATACCCTATAGAGAGGAAGGGATTTTAGACTGAGGTTTTTTAGACCATAATTCGTTGTTTTATGATCAACGTAACAAAAACCAAAAAATTTCATGTGGCGGGTTTCAAGATAAGCGGGTGCTTTTTTTTAGAGTTGTTTGTTTTCTGGGATGGGGGGGGGTGACTTTTTGTTGTTGTTCGTTTTGTTAGAGTGTTTTGTTTTTAGTTTTTGTTGGGTTTTTTTGTGGGGGGGGGGGTAGAAAAAAAACCCTTTTTCAAAAACCACACTAAAGTATTAAGCCACAAAAGATGTGCTTTTTAATGAAGACGAGCGTTACTATACTATAGAGTTCAGCTGGGAGAGTGCTGCAGGGACTTTAAAATATTATTGTTTTTAGCTCAGTCTGTCAGTGTGAAACTTTTGCCAACAGAAATAAGTTCTTCAATAACTGCTTGTTTCTAATGTGTCGGTATTGTAAATGTTTTACACCCCCCGCCGACACAATTTAGATAATTTAGGAAACGGGCTGTCTCGACTTTGCCTGTCAAGGCCAGCCCAGCAGACAGACAGACAGACAGACAGACAGACAGACGGGGATACATGTACTCGAACACTTGGCTTCCCAACGTGGAAATCAAACTCTTGGGTTGTTGCGGGTTTTTTTGGCGTGCTACGGCGAGGAAAATAACCAATACACCGCCCACTCCTGTGTGCTTAGAATAGATAAGCTCTTACTCTTCTTAGACTTAAGAGTCTTAGTTGTGAGTGTGGATAATGAATGACAGACTTACGTATGCATATATATATGTGTATATATATAT
>NW_004797278.1:568351-569912 GCF_000002075.1 Aplysia californica | reverse complement strand
TATATATATTATACATTGTATGCAACGTCAGCAAAATTTGTCAAGCGTTCTTGTGGATTCGCTTGGGCCTGTTGTTACTGTGAGGATTGAAAAATAGAAAGCCAACACTGCCCATATAATATTATTATAATCTGAACCAAACTCAGCTAGCTCTCCAAATACCTTTATGAAAAAGTAAAGGGCGAACAATAACTCGTATTTTTTTCCAGTTTTTTTAAAAAGTGTGCAGACCTAGTTATTCAAAATCATTGCTATTATAGTTATTAATATTATTGGGTTTAGGGGTTTACTTTTTTCGGTTGAGGGTGTAGGCCTACATCACAATGCAAAAGAATATTTCCCGTTGTTGTTACCTGCCTTGCTCGCCTGGTTATTAGCATTAGCATTATAGCAACACCGATCGAGCAAAAACCAAAAACCAAAAAAAAACCAACTAACATTTTAAAATACTTTTACTTTGTTTTATTATTGTTTCCACTGATCTGGTTAAGTTTAAGCATAAAAGAGCGATCGCTTTTTAAGAACCAGTGTACTTTATAGAACGAGAAAAAGGATTGTTATAATAATAATTGTATTTTTATGGAGCGGGAGGGGGGGGGGAGAGCAAGCACCAAAAAATGGAATAAAAATCCAAAAACCAGAATAACGAAAACAGAAGATCAGACAAAAACATCAGAGGAAAGAAAAGAAATAGGATCTACTTGTGGCATTCTCGAACCATCTGCTAAAAAGTTACACAGAAAGGGAAAAGTTGACAATAACTGAGGAGAAAGAAATATAGAAAGAAAAAACGAAAGAAAGAAAGGATTAATCTTAAACAGGGACATAAAAGACACCTACATTACTTTTTAAACGCAAACTCACACACACACACACACACACACACAAACACACACATGCATGCGCGTACGTGCGCACTAAGAACTATAAGACAGGAAAGTGACCAAAATGACCTTCAAAAACATGAATAAGAAAAGAAAGAAAAAATATAAGTAGATCTATATATATAAGTAGGGCCTACCAGTACTACCACACTCCATGTGCACTTCTCAAAAATGGCATGGACACCGTACCCCATGATATCATAGACAAGTACCAGGGAACAATAACAACAAATAAATAGACACATGTTTCACGCAAACACACCATTCTTGGTTGCCAGATGGCGCACTGTATTTTTATTTTTTTTTAATGGGCATAACTTGTTTATCACATCACCTATGACAATACTATATGTACATGTATTATGCTAAAGCCATAATTTTATCCGGAACTTGGCTCAGCTAACAGTATGAGTATGACCAGTCAGCACTAGACTAGTCAGCAGATTAAAATCCAGATCAACGAGAAAGCGCAGAGTATGATGATTAAGATGAACGTGAATGATTAAGTACGTATAGCATCCCGTTTAGATTTTAAGTCCTATAGTACTATAAACACTGAATACACTTCCAGTTCACTGCATATGTATCCAAGTTTTATATAATAATTCATACACATATTAGCTTTTACCTGGAAGGGGGTTAAAGCATGGAATAGAGTAAGAAATATCATTTTATAT
>NW_004797278.1:536149-567587 GCF_000002075.1 Aplysia californica | reverse complement strand
AATACATCTGCTCCGCTTTTCCCGATTCTAGTCTTACTCACACAAAAAATATGGGCTATTGTTTTCAATGGCTCCTAAATCAAAAAGCTGATAAGAGATCCACATTTCACAGCCTCAATTAAATGACCAACAGAAAAGAGCTTGGGAATCATTTGTATCTGCAGTAATAACCTTTTGGGTCAAAAGAAAAGTAAAAAAATTACAAAGACATGGTCAAAACTTTGTAAAAAAAACTTCCATCTTCTAGGTTGCAACATGAGCATCAAGTTTCATTTATCTGATAAGTCAGTTGAATGAATTTCCTCAAAGTAAAAGATTTTCACAGAGACATTAAAATTATGGAGGAATGGTATCAAGGCTGAAAGTACACCAAAATGATGCCAGATTACAATTGGAATAAACGCACTCCAGACAATCCCGAAAAAGAAAGTTTTTGTCATGAACACGTTATTTCTGACTTACAAACATGAACAACTTTTTAATGTTGTAGGTCCACCTAATACCATTGTGAAATTGAGGATTTATACATGATTTACATGAAGGGCTTTTGCTTTTTCTTGCTTTAAAAGAGATTGGTATTTGTTACCATTAAAATTAATCCAATTGCATACTGCAAAAACAGTGGTCACATACCATAGAGAAGAACTTGACAGGATAAATCAGAAATGGTATCATTTTTGGTTACAGAAACCTTGAATGACTATAATATATCTCGAGTCTCAATTTAATTTCAATGCCGCAGAAAAAAAGCAAAATTTTGTTGTCCAGTGTATTCTAACATACCTTTTTCATGACTTAAAACAACTTCTTCAATAACAAAGTGCTACTGGAGACACCAATCATCTTTCACAAATACTTGATTACACATAAAAGATAAGTTATAATAATGAAGATCATTTCAATAGTGCCCACTCCCGTGTAAACACAGCTCTAGGCGCTTTACATATGTGCATGTACGAACAATATTCACGCACGCGACACACACACGCACCCACACACTCATACATACACACACACACACACACACACATGTGCACACACATGTACGCCAAACACACACACACACACACACACACACACACACACACACACACACACACACACACACGCACACACACATCTACTTGCTTATCACACGCGCACGCTTACACATCTTCACGAAATGAGCACATATATAATAAAATAATATACACAATGCAATTCACAAAATACATAAATGGATACATAGTCATTTACATAACATTGTACTGAACATGAATCTACAGACATAAAAATGATGTCATTAAATGTGTCTTTAAAGATTTTTTAAATTTAGACTCAGATGTTGTATGTCTCAAGGGTTGGGGAAGAGAGTTCCAAACTGATGGAGCAAGGTGGGCAAACGATCTTTCAGCTAATTTTCTACCCCCTTTACTAGGAACTCTTAAAAGATACTGATCGCCTGATCTTAGTGATCTAGATGGAACATAAATCTGGATGAGATCACTAAGACAAATTTATGACATGATATTGCAATTTTATATGACATTCTAGCTGACACAGGAAGCCAATGCAACGTTCTTAACATGGGAGTAATGTGGTCCCTCTTCTTTTCCTTTAGTACAAGCCTAGCAGCATGATTTTTTAAACGTTGTAAGTTGTGAAGAGTGGTATTTGGTAAGATAGCTAGTAAAGTATTGCAATAATTGATGCGTGGAAACAAGAAAGATGACACGAGCGTTTTCAATCAACAAGTGTGCATTTAAAAACATAGACATATGACCAATTCTACCCAATTCAGAAAATAAAATGGTAGGCCTACATAAATAATTGATATGATGTTCCATTGACAATTTTGAATCAAAATACACTCCAAGATTTTTTGCTTTATTAGTAAAATACAGTTTTTCATTTTCAGTACAAATTTGAAATATGATCAATGTCTACGGGGATATTGCTTTTCTTTGGGTTACATAAAAGAATTTCAGTTTTATTTTCATAAGCTGGAGCTTATTATCACCCATCCACTTTTTGACATCATCAATGCACAGAACCATGGTAGTAAGCAAGGTTTTAACATCTGAAGGTGGAACAGCAGATTTATATAACTGTGTATTTGTCTGCGTACATGTGATAATTCATATCGTGCTTTCTGATCACAGCTCCAAGCGGCTGTGTATATAACGTATACATGTACATGATTGGACCCAATACTGAACCTTGAGGCACTCCAAAGTCTAGCTTAAAAATTGACGAAAGAGAGTCGTGCACAATCACAGATTATGTTCGGCCAATCAAGTAGGACCTGAACCAGTCAGCCAGGCCAAACCTGTTGAACAATCGTTCAATAAGAATAGTGTGATCTATAGTGTCAAAGGCAGCACTAAGATCAAATAGAGAAAGAATTGATATTTTGTTCTCATCTGTCATATATTTTCAATAGCGCAGTTTCTGTGTTATGAAATTGCCGATAGGTAGATTGATATAATTCATATCAATTGTTTTCTTTTAAATGGTTCTTCAATTGAACCTAAACAACTTTCTCCATGATTTTTTATAAAAAGGGAAGGTTGGAGACAGGTCTGAAATTTTTGAGCTCCTCCGGGGAAAGATTTGATTTTTTGAGAAGGGGAAGAACTAAAGCATGCTTAAAGAGTGATGGTACTACTCCAGACTGAAGAGACTCATTAATTCATAAATGATGGAAGTTATAAATCCAATGACACTATCAAGATGTGTGATAAGCAGTGGTGTTGGAATGGGATCAAGACTACATGTTTTATGGGGTGATGACATTATGATTGATCTTACATCTTCTTGTGTTACACGTACAAATCCACTAAAGATTACCCCAGAGAATGTTTCAAAACAGGGTAGTTTATCATAGTTTATGGGTAGTCATTTTGTCAATTTTTTTTTCCTAATCGTGGATATATCTTGTCTCTAATGTATTGACCAAAAACATCAGGAAGGTCACTTTTAGGTACATTCATGGGAAACTTGTTGCTGGCCGGATCTTTCTTACTAGACAACTGATTTGTTATACAAAATAAAGCTTTAGAGGTGGTACATTCATTAATTTTTCCGTTATAATACAAAAATTAGGTAGATGTTATTAACGATTTCACTATGTTGTTACAGTGTCTATAAATATGTCCTCATGAATTTTCAGCTTTGTTGATCTCCAGCGTCTCTCAGCTCGTCTACATTCCATTTTAGATTGTTTAATTTCATAAGTTATCCACGGGGCAGAAGGTCGATCAGTCACTGTTCTGGATTTGACTGGTGTATGTTTGTTTAGTAGTTCACACATCTTGGTGTTGAAAGTGTCTACCTTCTCGGAGGCTGAACCGTGTATGAATTTTAGAAGCTGGTGAATGTCCGCTCCAAACTTTTCATTATCAATGTCCATTTTCCGGGTTGTTATTTTGCGGTATCTCAGTTTGGGCTTCCCTATACGAGTTATTTCAAATGACACCACGTAGTGATCAGAGATGCATTTGTTCTTTACTTAAATTTCACCGATTTTATTGACACTGTCCGTAATCACCCAATCTAATGTGTGTTTTTTTAATGTGAATGTGAGTGGGGACATCAATGTGTTGATAGAGACCACGAGTCTCTAGAATAGATTTGATAGATTTAACATTAGTGTCTAAGGTATCTTCAAAATGTAAATTAAAGTCCCCTAAAATTATAGGCTGTGTCTTCTTGGTGGTATGCAGGTCTAGTAAATCCTGGAATTCAGTAATGAAATTTTTAATTTTCAGTTTGTTTCTCCTGCTGGGAGGTGGTCCATAGACACAACAGACAAAAATGACGGGACTCTCTTCGATGTAGACTGATCTCACAACATTCGAACGTTTTGAAGGAGGGCATTTTCTGTGGAGTGATGTTTAGAGATTCTTTATAAATTACGCATATCCCTCCCCCTCGACCATTTCTTGGGACAGAGAAGGACCTTTTAGTTCTTTATTAGAGCTCAATACCATGTTATGGGTTCAAAGGCTGCATGTGCTTGAGTCTACGGGACACAGTTCAGCACTGTGATGGTCGCTTCAAGCAGAGAAAAATCCCTAATGAAGACATCAATAGTTAACAGAACTATAACAGAACAGAACAAAGGACCAGCGAGTAGTTCCCCTCGCCCCCTAAATCCCCAGTGAAAAAACGCAAGCCTAGTGTACTCTTAGAAAAAAAACAATATATGCATTACAATTTGCAACGTACACATGTATCATTTTGCATTCTTGTAAAGGTACACAAAAAATGAAAGCTACATTTCTGGAAGACAGTAAGTAAGGAGAGAACAAGTTTTCTCAATCATGATTCACTAAATTTTCATACAATAATAATAATAATAATAAATAGCATTTATACTGCGCATTTCCATTTCCTAAAAGATGCTCAATGCGCATTACAATGAAAAAGACATCACATCTTAAAAATTAATCGACACAAATGTGTATGTAAAACAAAGTATTATACATATAATATAAATGCATATGTGTAAAATTTTATACCAGAAAAACAGTCTCACAGTGAGGTTGAAAATGTGTTCACTAAAAATATACAATGCAATATAAATTCACGAACAGTCAAAATACAGTTGAAACGTGAGTAACTAGAAACATTCATTAAAACATTAATTCTATACAGATAGAAAAACATTTCCACTCTCTCTCTCTCTCTCTCTCTCTCTCTCTCTCTCTCTCTCTCTCTCTCTCTGTCTGTCTGTCTGTCTCTCTCTCTCTCCCTCTCTCTCTCTCCCTCTCCCTCTATCTCTCTCTCTCTCTTTCTCTCTCCCTCTCTCGCTATCTCTCTCTTTTCTCTCTCTTTTCTCTCTCTATCTCTCTCTTTTTCTCTCTCTCATTCTCACTCGCTATTTCTTCAGTCTCACAGTCTGGCATACACATGCATATATATATCACAGTACATCATTATGACAGGTATGCTTTTGTGAATAAAAAATGCTTCAGCTGATTTTTGAAAATGGAAATTGTTGGGGCAGATCTTATTTTATATGGGATTTCGTTCCATACCTGGGGACCAAAGAACAAAAAGGAACGCTCGCCGTATGTTTTGTAGTTTTGTTTTGGAGTTTTAAGAATTAGATTGTCAGAGGCTGATCTAAGGGCTCTAGGTGGATTATATAATTCCAGGAATGTTTTAAGATAAAAAGGTGCACTATCATTTATACATTTAAAACAGAGAACGGCAGTTTTGTATTTAATCCTTTCTTTTATTGGCAGCCAGTGTAGTTCTTTCAGAATTGGTGTTACGTGGGCTGATTTCTTTTGTTTCATTATCAATTTTGCTGCTTGATTTTGAAGTACTTGTAACTTTGATAGTTTTTCGGATGTCAAACCGGACAAAATAACATTACAGTAATCTAACTTTGATAAAATGAGTGTTGTTACAAGTGTCTTGGCTGCTGCTTTAGTTAAATAATTTCTTACACTGCCAATTTTCTTAAGCTGAAAGTAAATACTTTTGCTGAGCTGGCTTATTTGGGAGGACATAGACATATCATAATCCAACTGAACCCCTAGATTTTTAAGACTTCTTTTTGAACGAATGGTATGGTTATTAATATCAATTTGTAGCTCTGGGAGATTTTTAATGGCTTTTGTATTTCCACTCAACATTATTTCCGTCTTGTCATCATTTAGTTTCAATTTATTGCTGGTCATCCATATTTTTAAATCTCTAGTACATTGTTCAGTAGAGTCGACTAAAAGTGGTATTTGATCGAAATCAATAGACTTATAAATTTGAGTGTCATCAGCATAAAGATGGTAATTCATGCCATATTGTCTTAAAATATCAGCAATAGGTTGTGTATACATTGTAAACAAGACAGGTCCAAGAACAGACCCCTGAGGAACACCACATCTAAGCAAAACATTATTAGAACACGTGTTTCCAACCACAACTGCTTGTGTTCGATCCTTAAAATATGACTCAAACCATCGCAGGACAGTACCCTTTATGCCAAAAGTAGTATTTAATCTCTCGAGTAAAATACCATGATCAATGGTATCGAATGCAGCCGAAAGGTCCAAAAGAGTAAGAAGACATACCTTTTTTTCATCAATATATTTTAAAATATCAGTACAGACCCTAAGTAACGCTGTCTCGGTACTATGGTGTGCCTTATATGCTGACTGATAGACTTCGCTAAGATTATTTGCTTTAATATGATGTAACAGTCTATTAGATACAACTTTTTCAAGAATTTTGGAAAGGAAAGAAAGATTTGAAACTGGTCTAAAAATTTTTAAGTCCTTTTCATCAAGTTTAGATTTTTTCAAAAGGGGTCTAATATGGGCTGTCTTAAAGCAATTTGGTACTGTGCCTGTGAGGAGAGAATCATTTACAATTTGGGTGATATGTGGAAGAAGTTCATGCAAACATTTTTTTAAAAGGCTGGTGGGCATAGGGTCTAAGGCGCAACTTTTGGATGGACTATCTAATATGATCTTTTTGATTTCTTCTTCCGTTGCTGGAGTAAAATAATCGATGACTAACCCTTTAAACTGATGGTAATTTGGGGCAATTGCGCACATTTCATCGAGCTCTTGTCTGATGGAGGTGATTTTTCTAGAAAAAAAGTCTGAAAAACTACTACAAAGATCTCTATCGGTGCCAGGGGGTAATACAGCTCTGTTTTGGTTGCCAAGCAGTTCACTAGAGACATCAAAAAGTTCCTTACAAGTTTTAACATTTTCAAATTTTGACAAAAGAAAGTACGCTTGGCTTTGGTAATCATTTTACTAACAGAATTCTTCATAGTAATAAATATTCCCTTATGCACTTCAAGTCGTGTTTTTCTCCATTTTCTTTCCGCTTGTCTTTTTTCTTTTTTTGCAGCCTTTATTTCTAAATTAAACCACCTACCAACAGGTCGATGAGATAATTTTCGTTTTTTAACTGGAGCATGATCATCTAAAATATTCCTCATGATGGTATTGAGGGTTTCTATATTAAAAGGGGAACTAATAGCAAGAGCATTACGAAAGTCACATTGAAACTGGTGTAAATTTATATCGTTCAGATTTCGGGAATTAACTGTTTTTATTTCTTTCCTTGGTCTTTTGATGTTCAAGTCAACAATAAGAAGATAATGATCGGAAATGTCTTTGTCCAGAACGTTTATGCCTTTCACAAAGTTCTTTTCAATAGGAGAGATAACCCAGTCTAGGATGTGCTGACTTTTATGTGTTGGTACTTGTACGAGTTGTTTTAAATCATTTTCTGTCAGCAGGTTGCTTATATTTTTAGTGACAGGGTTTTCAGAGCCAAAATGAAAATTAAAATCGCCAGTTATAATGAATGGTGTACTTTTCATCTTCAGAGATGAAATTAAATTTAGAAATTCCTCTATAAAAACGGATGATTTGATATAATTTGCTTTACTCGGTGGTGGCCTGTATATGCAGCAGATGGTAATGCTTTGGGACTGCAGCTGGAAGGACATTAAAGCAGCCTCACATGAGTGACAGGGAATCTTTTTCACAGTAACTTGTGCTAAATTAGTTCTAAAAATAAATGCTACTCCTCCTCCTCTACGCCCAACACGAGGGAAAGACTTAATTGAATAACCTACTGGACATATTGCTGATAAAATCGCATCGTCACCGTACTCCTGCAACCATGATTCTGTTATACAAAAAATATCAAGGTTCATCTCAATAATTAAATATTTAACTCGTCTGCTTTATTCCGGCATGACCTGGTGTTGAGTGACGCTACTCTCACATTTTGTATTTCTTCTTGCAAAAAGTTTCGACAGTCGATTTTGACCAAATTGTTAATGTTAGTTCTGTTTTTCGGTCTACTGCTGATGCACGAATTTTCTAAATCATAAACACTTAACACCACAGGGATTGTCCTTTGTTTTCGTCGTCCACCTCTTTTCTTTCTTCTCGTTTTTTTCCACTTCGCTGGTATAACACTAACACACGAACAAGAGCTGGGAGAAACACACGTATTCACACATTTGTTCCCAAGCACAGAGTTGGAAAAGACTCGGAGAACAGTTTTCACGAGACACTCAGGAGAAAAAATTTCTTTGTTGTTGTAAACGTTCGAGGGTTGACGGAGTGTAGACCCCAGAAGAAGAAAAAATGTCCAATAGATAAATACCAAGTCAATCATGGCGAATTGAAAACTGATAATTTAATTGAAAATACTGACTGTTTTTGTACAAATCCTACATCACCACATACACTGTCAAATGACGAATACACTGATATAAAAATCCACTGTATGAATAACTTAAAAATGCACTAGAAACTGTTATAATCGAGAGAGATTATGGAGCAGCCTGTCAGGCGCTCAACACAACTCTAACCTGAAATTTCCTTTCTGTGAAAAAAATACTTACATGTCTTTTTTTTTTATAAAACATTAATTGCATACCAGATGAAAGACAGCTCAAAGGGTGTGTAGTCACATTAAGGCATCATTGAAGTGGACAGAAGGGAGTCAAGCCTTTTCATGGCAGTTTTAATTGTATTCAGAACAGCATAAAAATGTCATTAAAACAATGTTTTTGCAATAGAATATTATAAAATATCCATATATACAGACAGCAGACGCAAACTTCTATACAATGGATACTCTCTATGCAATAAAATTAATGCATATTTGCTAACAAATTGCAACATGGAAAAATCACATTTTCAGTACAAAAATATAATTACACAGAACTTTTTACAGTAAACATTAAAACACCGAAGTGCACGCTGACAAGTATACTCATGTATTGTTACAGCACCCCCTTTAGGACCCCAGACACTTTCTTTACAGAAACTTTTTTTTAAATAACCAATCAAACTGTCTATTTACTTAATCCACATTCTCTAAACATTTATTCGTTAATAGACGCATTTTTAAATGTTCACTAGGTATACATAACAACCACAATTACTCCAAAATCTCAGTCATATGAACACTCTTCTCAGAAAGTATAGTTGGCAATCGTGGTCCTGACCAATGTGCCAGAAACAGAATGACCAGTCACTAAAGTGTTAAATAGCACAAAGGAAAACAAAAAAAGGCTGCATCAGAAATACTTTGACGTGTAGGAATAAATATAATGTATGCTATAAAGCTTATGGAGCTGCAGAAGTAAGCAGGGTGTGACAAAAAGCCGAACATTTTCAACACCACATCAAACAACTGTGTACAAATCAAAATTAACCTTTCCAAAAAGTTAACCATGGCTGGAGTGAGCTCTTCTCCTCCATCCATGACACAAACTGAGAATCTGAAAGAAACAGATATTATTTGAAAGAAAATCCACAACTGTACGATATTAATGAAAATTTATTTGGAAAGAGCAACATTTATTCTGTTGATCTTGATTGCATCATTGTGTGGGTGCTATTCACAGCCTTGGTCATAAAAATCAAAACCACTAAGATACTCGGGAGTCTTAATAGTTCTTCGGGTACGGTGTTCGCCTGTCAACGCAAAGGCACCTGATTCTAAGGTAGGTAGGATCAAACACCAAGTCTTCTTCACTAAAGACAATAACTTTTAGAGGTGCCATGTGTAAGTTTCACACCTAAAAGATCCCATGACAGTTCTAAAATGAGAAAGAGCCGGTCCTTCTGGCTGCCATCCAGGCAAAATTCAAAATTAATTCCTATCCAGAAAAGAATCCACTCTAGTCTGCATAAATATTTAGAAGTTGGAATATCCTCAAAAAAAGGCAAGTGGCTGCCTGTCAGGCAAGGAATGGTTCTACGTTCTATTTAGATAAAACAGCAACCTGTGTAAAAATCAACTGCACAATGACATGAAGATCTTAGTTAGTCACCGCATAAGCTCTGCAGGGTACACAAAAGAAGAATTGACATTCAAGGGGTACTCAGATTTAATGTAAAAAAGATGCCAGTACCAAACAGAAATCATTCCAGTATAAACTTTAAAACCCTTCCAGTAATTCTGTAGTTAAAATGCATGGGGTTGTTTTTTTTATGTCACCATGCATGTAATTGGGCACTGCTTTTTTTTATCCAGCTTAGAGAACCTCCACATGTTGATCACAAAAAACACAAATCCTACAATGTCTTAAAATATAAACATGTGTATTTCAACATAAATGATCCTCATAACCCCTGTGTTCTTGCAGTAAAAAATCTCCTTTGTTGTATGTAATGTGTGACAAGCATGGCACTCCCATTAGAGAATTCAAGAAGACTTTCTAAGAGCTTAAAAAATTGTAAAGTGTTCAATACAGTCAAAAAAACTAAAAAGGATGATAATATCAATAAGAATAATCAGGAACGCAAAAAACCATTGACAAACTTTTGTCCATCACCTTTCGATCATCACAGAAGAACGTCTTCAAATAAAGATCACAGAGAGAAACACCTGTGTTGAAAAGGGCATCGTCAACCAGAAAAGTATGAGTTAAGTATGCATACAACACAGAAAAGTATTAAACTATCACAATGAAGGTCATAAAACATATAAGTGTAATTCAGTTACGAGAAATCTAGCATCATCCTGTCAATATCAGACTGAAAATTTCAAGCCAACCGACGTGGCAAAACCTACTGAAGCACCGCAAACATTTTTACAAACAAAGAAAATAAGCAAGACTATATATTTAACAATTCAATCAATCAATAATTAAATTTGCTATTCCACATTATCTAAATAACAAAATTTGAGCGACATACACCTTGTATTGTGCGTATAGAACCTTCCAACAAGACAGAATTGAAATAAAGGATGTGTTAGATTAACATCAAAGACAATGTTTGCTTATACTAGTGTTACGCAAAATAAAGGAGTACATTTCACAGAGTTGACAAGGAAATAAAAAAGACTTAAAAGATTTTAGTTTTAGTAAGCGCTTTACTGCACTTGCAACACAAAAAAGTGATAACAACAGATAAGTGCTGAAGATTAGAGGTGTTACAAGAGAGTTTCAAACACAACAAGGAGAAGAGATGAGAATGACAGATATTTGATAGGAAAGAAGGAGCAAACCAAACCAAAGCACCCACCGACTACCTGCTGTTAAAGCTTTGTTTTATTTTTCTACGCCAACTTTAGAGTTCTGATTTTTATGGCCAAGTGTACAAATCAATACTTAATTCTAAAGAGAATAAAATAAACTGAACAGTCACCACTTCAAGGTATAAGCATGGCACATTAACAAACCTACAAAGAAAAAAAAACGTACACCAAGTCATCTTTCACACAAATCAATGTTAATAAATTAAATCTACCTAGAAACTGGCCCAACAATGGCAATCCCAATTCTTGAAGAATCACGTTCATCACATTTGTCAGACATTCAATCAGAAACAGTACAAATAACCAAATTTAGCACGTAAAAAAAACAACCCAAAGTGACAAAGAGTCATTTTGTTCTTTAAACCAGGATGAATGAAGGTTACAAAGGCAGGGACTTTTTTTCACAGGTACATGCATGAGCAGCATTTCATAAACAAGATAACACAGAAAATGTGTATCATTATTGGTGAGCTGCTTGTAAAAGCTGGCATTTTCTATACACCTGGTCATTATAACAATAACTTCATAAATCATCTAAAAATTATGAAAAGTGTTCAGTAACAATAAAGTTTTTTTTTAAAACAACAATATATGAACAGTTTGATAGCAAACATGACAACTGTCATATTCAACGTTTAGCCAAAACTAGATTGTGGGGCACAATCCAGAGTCAACTTCTTTTTTCACAAAACACAATTATCTCTCTTTAAATGACTGCCAGATGTGATTTTTTTTTTAAACATGATAAAAGCAGTCCATCTTTCTTGGAACACAACAACTATCCTTTGTGCATCAATCATGTTCTTTCCTTGAATCACATGATATTGTTTGTAGTCAACAAAAGTTTACGGACATTCTTTCCATTTTTAATTATGGCGTCAATGTTTCTCATATTTAAGTTTCCTAAATTTGTTGAATTCAAAGCACATGGACATCATAATATTATGGATTGAAGCTGAACAAAATTAAAGAAACATCAATTCAGACAAAGATAAAGACAGTGAAATAATTGAACAGGTAGATTTGACTTTCTGATACACAGAGTTGTACAAAAATCACCCAATCCGTTGGTTTTGGTATCATTTTCACAGACATTTTATGAGCACTGGTATCATTAATCATTTTTAGATCAGACCCAAGACTGTTTTGAAAAAAATTAACATTATTCAATTAAAGATTTATCTCCTTTCTGTAAAAAAATTCATGTGGATATGTCCTGTTTTGGCAAACATGTGGAAGTCTCATTAATTTCAAGGATAAGTATTAAAACATTGATTTGACTTGTAAATATTTCACTTTGAATTATTTTGAGGGTATGGTATAAAATAATGTAAAATGAAAACTGCTTTTAAAATCTATTCTTGAAGCACATTTTCTCTTCCCTTCTATGTTTTACCTTTGAATTCTAATCATGATATTGATGTCAACTGAATGCCAAATTGGAAAAGAATTTCCCCTTAATAAAGGCAGTTAAAAAATTATTTTTTTTCACGTTTGTATGTGTTCTCAACTTTGTTAAACTTAAAAGCTCATTTTCTCAAAACGTTATCTTTATATCCTACCTCACAAAATGTGCAATATCTCAAACACTACTTGAGATATCTGAAAAATTCAAAAAGCACTGTGTTCAACATTGAATTTCCTATAAATATAATGTAAAACCCATAACCAAAATGGTCAAAATCTGACTTTTGGTACCTTTCTTCCGGCACACACACAAATATCCACCCTTGTGATGATACAAATCTAGCAGTCAACAAGAGGGAGCTCAGAAATACGGTTCCTGGAAGGCTCAGGGGACCAGGACTCAAGGATGTAACAAGAGACTTTCTTTCTTTCAATGAATACAGAGCATGTTCTCCTGTCGTCTACTCTAGCAAGGTGTTAGATAACAATCCTGGCATTCTCAAGCAACAAATGAGGCAAAATAGCTAAGAAAAAGCTACCAGATGTAAGAGCATATGCTGGGGTGTTCAGTAGTTACAATAAAGATGTCTGTTTGATGATGTAGCCCTCTTATTATGTATTCTTATTAACATGTCTTGTCATCAATGGCAGCATATCTTAAAATAACTCTAAAAGCTATGATTGAGTAGGTGTTTTACGGCACGATCGACCCAACTTTGGTCATTTAAGCTACTCATTGACTCTTTATAGAAAGAATTATAAAAGATGCATTCTACTTCTACAGGCAAACTTGAAATTTCACTTAATGAAAGGGAAATCCAAACATTGTAAAATAGACTTCTTCAAGCTGATCCCTACACAGTTGTTCTACATTTTAGAGTTTGCCTCACACTAAGTTAAATGCTCTCCATATTGAAGGTACAGTACCTTTCACCATGTCAAGAAAAAATGGGAAATAGGGAAAGATAGAGTAGACAGGGATGGGTTCGTTCATTAGCCTCCACTTTTACATCAAAATAGAAAAACTCCACACTTGAACAAAACAAACTCAATTTTCTCAATTAGGTTGCACAACCAATGATTGCCATTTTCATGTCTACAGTACTAACAAGGGGTTTCTATCAAATGCCCAAACAAGCACCTCTGCCCACACTGGGAACAGTCCTGTGGTCTGCTTCTACCAAATACCTGTGCCATGAGGACAAAGCAAACGCATAAAACAATGGCCTCAGTGAAGCCCAGACAGAAAAATCTTTCCCTAGCTTTTTGCATCTAAATGTGAGGCGTCGTGGTGAAATTAGGCGCTCATCAAAATAATGAAATAATGAAATAGTAGATATTGTCATTTTTCCTCCAGTTTGACCATTTTTTTCCAATTTTTTTTTTTTTTTGACTCAACACCTTTTATGTCCATATAAAAACACATTTCAATGTGAATTTTACTGAAAAACATTGATTAAAGGCTCAAAACATGTCATTATTCAGTTTTAGAATACTCTTTAGCTATCGGAGTCACCAGCCATTTTCTTGCTCATTTCAACGCTGAAACCAGGTGACCTCATTTCCTTCAATCACAAATATCTAGAGTTCTATTCAAGACAAACAGCTATTTATTTCATTGGAAGCAAGGCAAATAAATCAGCTTTCAGATGTTACCAATAACTCCACAAGCCCAAAAACTGATGAGTGCCTGATACAGGCCTGATGAAACCTGTATGTTTTTTTAAGAGCAAAAACTACTGGACCAGCCACGATTCACATTCACTATACCACCAGTGGTTTTCACAAACACCCATGTGCATGTGTGTGATCAAGTTCTGTGACTATTTAGGCCATCACATTCACATGTCAAGTCATCTGAGCCTTAGTCCTGCATGGCAAGTTACCTCATATAATGCCATGTTCACTGGGCATACTTTTATTCCTCTAATCAGTGTTGTATTGTATTAATACATCATCTCACGTTCGTAATGAGAAAGTCTCCCAACTCGCAACCATAAAGTCGTGGGTTCGAATCCTATAAGGGGCCCAGCGTTGTATCTTTTGGGAAGGCACTTTACTGTTTACACGAATTTTCCTCACTTCAAATAGGTGAGAATGGGTGCCCAGCTATAGGCAGCGAAAGATCCTGTCAGTTTGTCAGTGCTCCCCGGAAAGCCGAGAATGTTTCTGGGTGTTCTAAGGTCTGCAGAGACATAGATAAGTGCTATATAAATTTTATGCAATTACTACTATTATTAGATCTCAGGCAGACACTATTGTAACATAAACCCTTCAATAACATTGTTTAACAGAAGTTCTTTCATCATCCTCCGTAGGTTTCTGATTTCGAGATCCTCGCATCCCCTCACTGCTCATACTTTCAGTTACAGGTCTGGGGCATTCAGGGAATGCCATTTGAGGAGCAGCAACTTCATCACCTTGACTACTCGATGGACAGCCTGCACAAAAACAAAAGAGAAAATAAAATAAGAAAAGTCAGAGACAATCATCGGAACTATTTTCAGCAGCTGTAGCCCTAACTGGAGATGAGTTTAGCTTTTTGCTTGTTTTGAAAAAACATTTCTGTGTAACATTAAAACAAAGCAGAGCACTAATTTTTCTCGCGCCAGTAAACAATGTTAAGCAGACAACAAAAATAACCTGATATAATACTGTGATAAGCCCTCTTTCTTCAACATCATTGTACCATTTTTGTGTGTAAGAAAAAGAGGAAAATCTAACAGTTACACCTCTTGAGAGAGTTGCATCATTCACATTTAAAGAATAATTACATGCTAATATGGTTTTTTTAACTAAAAGGATACTCGTAATTTTGTTTACCATCAGCAGAAGGCACACTTGACCTTTGACTCCCTGACAAAGCCTGAGTACTGAAAATAGAAACAGGAATATGTCAATACATAAAGAAAAGCAATATCAGTATATCATTTAAGACACACAAAAAACTTCCGCTAGCTTTTCAGAAGAAAAAAAATAGATATACAATACTGTCTGAAAGCAAGACTCTCTGTACTAACTGCTCATCTAGCTGTAAAATTAGTCAGTTCTTTGTTTTAATTACTTTAGAAATCCAGTAAACCGTCTTTATACATACATAACATACTATTATGTACAGCTGACTTTGGTCACAAGCATGACCTGGACCTATGAATTTCATGATACTGTCTAAACTCTCCATTAATCAATAGTCCTGACACAGAAACAGAGCAGTAACCCTTCTGAACTTCTTCTTTTTCTTCAAGTGTTAGGTCTGGAGCAGACATTGCCGATCATAGCACCCCATTCCTTTCTGTTGTCTGTCTTCTTGATCAGCTCAGTTTTTCTCTTTGCGCTATTCGCTATTCATTGCAAAGTTGTTCAGGCCATCTGTGTATGTTGTTCTTTGTCTTCGTCTACTCTTCTTTCCCTCTATCTTTCCTCCCCTCTTCTGAGCTCAGAATGCACTTTAAAAATACATAAGAAAAGAGTTAAACACTGGAAAAAAATTACCTTAAGTCTTCAAATTCATTCCTCTCTTGCTTCCCAAAATTATTCTCCTTTCACTGAACATATTGCCACGGAGTCCCACATACAGTGGAAACCATATATAACAGGCCCGGTAATAACAGGGATCCGGTAATAACAGGGATATTGTAAATCCCCGATTTTTCCTACTCTTTGTCTCTATTAAAAGCTATCGGCAATAACAGGGCCTCATCGGAGCCCAACCAGTTATAGCAGGGACAAAGGCTCGTTAACAATGAGTAAAAAGTAAGAGAGAGAGAGAAACGCAGTGATGGAGCAAGCCCATGCAAGCCATGCCACTGCAATCACATGCAGCGTGTGAAGCGAGAGAGGGCTGTGGTGTGCGGCAGACCTCGATCTTGCCCGAAACCTAGCTACACGCAGGCATAATGTGTCTACTGTCACCAACGATGTCAAGCGCAAGAGAAAATGCCTTTCAATTGACAAAAAAAAAACCCCAACGAAATAATCCAGGCTGTTGACAAAAAGTTGAAAAAGCAAGCTCCAGTGGCAGAAATTTGTCGTCAGTTCGACATTCCACAAGGGTCAATTCACACCATTACCATGGATAGAGAGAAGGTAGCGGCAGCATACTCCAATGGAAAGTTTGCTCTGGATCGAAAGAAGATGAAACTACCCGATGCAGAAGCTGTGGAACAAGCTCTTCTGGTGTGGTTTAAGGAGGCAAGGAGAAAGTTGGTGCCAAAACCCCTGTTCGTGGGTACTTGTGGCAAGGGCAACTACCCATGAATAAGTACAGCTGGATTAGTCCACAAATGCTTATTTTCCTAGCATTTCTGATTTAACAGGGATCGGATATAACAGGACATTTTCTCTGCTCCCACCATCCCTGTTATATCAGGTTTCCACTGTATTACACCACAACATGGCAGGCAACAATAATTTTAAAAAATATAAAAAAGCATTCAAATGTTTTTATTTATATCCTGCTTTCATACATAACTCTATAACACCACCCTTTCCCTTGAATAGCAACTGAAAACATGATCACCATTTCTGGACAAATTTTTCTAGAAAGAATACCAGCATGATTTTGACTGACCCAATTTATTGACAGCAAGTGAATTTATTTTTCTGGTTTATATCACATGTGACTCTTGTTGTCCGCCGTAAGTCACGATCGGCATCATTCATCATTAACGGAGGAATAATAACTTGAAAACGCTACATTTTTTTAAGAGGGAAAGCTGAGGGCAATATGTTTCTCCCTTAAAAATTATTAAAGTACCAATGGGACTCCTCAGGCACTTGAATTATTAATCCCTTTATCAAGACAAGAGTATTACATAAATGTACATGTCTTTTTATCTCCGTCATTAAATATTGTGAGGTAATAAAGCTTATGACAATGATGGACAAGCTGCCCAATGACAAATGGTACAAGTTAGAATAGGGATATTTTTCTTCATCAGAAGTCACAGATTGCTTTTTCCCTCATGTTGCACGTGTGTACAATAGACTGCTTGATTTTCCTGACCTGAAAAAGTAAACCTAACCCAAGGCAAGAACACAGACCCTCTAACTCAATACTACTCAAAGACCCAAGTATAATAAGCACAGATAAAAGGTATGGCAGTACAAGGGAGCAGAGCATAAGACTTATTTGCTTTGGTAAGTGATTTACAGCGCTCGCAACTGCATAGGGTCATATGAGCGCGCTGGACACATTAAGCATTTTCAGTTTGGTAAGAATTAATTTTGAATTTTGCCGAGGTGGCAGTCGAAGTCTGCTCTTATTAATTTTAACCAAGGAATCTTTAATGTTTGCAACTTGCAAACAGGACCTCCGAGATTTTTCAACCTTATCTGGGAGGGCTAGCTGTTAGATCTAACCTACCCTAAGATCAGGGGTGTGGCTGAAAAAGTAGTAAGGATCCAGGATTAGCAGTAGAAAGAGTCAGGAGCCCGTAGGAGGGGGAAAAGGGGGGAGGTAGAAAGTGGAGATGAAAGCAGACGACAGAACATGATTAGTGAGAGGGGAAGGAAGAGAAAGGAGATAATTTTAGAGAAGAAAATTGTCCGTCGCTGTCAGGTGTCAATTGCGGGACCTATTGACTGAGAGGCAAACATCATATCCCTAGACCATGAGAGCCCCTACAGAACAAGACAAAGGGTAGGCATGTGGCACATAATGTGTTCTAACAATGCCATTAAAAGGTCTAGCTACATTGTTCAAAAGTAAAAGATATGGGTGCAAACGAAGGTGAGCTCGCTAGGCACACACAACATCATCAGATGCCATGACGAAGTCAAAGGCGAAAAAATTCACAGCAAAGAGGTGTCAAGCTAAACAAGAAGTAGGTAAGCAAATTAAACTGCATGGACTACTTTATTTAGTTCCCATACCATTGTGCACACAATGAAAATTCTAGCATAGCCAAGGCAGCATATCAAGGTTAATAAAAAAAGACTGATGACTTGCTGCTCTATTAATACTTTATTTGCAATAAATCCTTTAAAGTACGTTTAAATTAGCATAACGTCTGCGAATGGAATACATATTTCTTAATTTACGGCTAATTTGAATACAATTCACGACCTTGTGTTCCCAATTTGTTCAAGTTATCTGCATCCAACTGCAACAGCAAAGACAAAGGCAAAAGGATGGAAAATCAATTACCATAGGGAGTATTACAACCCTAGAAATACATCTATCATCCTGTGATAGAACATTAACAACATTGAAAGAGATGTTGAAAACTTGGCCATTTGTTATTCTCCCCCCCCCCCCCCCCAAATGATTACCTTGAACTGGAGGGTTTTTTAATTTATTTTTTTTTAAACAGAAAAGCTAAGATAATAAATGACAAAGTTGTAAGTATGCCTACCTTTCTGAAGATGCTTGTGCTTCACAGTTGTCATCACCATCATCACTGTCAGGGTCTTCATCTCCGCTGCTGTCCTCTTCAGAGTCAATGCTTTCGTCATCTAGGACTCTACTCACACCAGGGGATGGTTGATTGCGAACAGATATCTTAGACTTGGTTCCAATGGTTAAGTTCTCTACAGACTTAATGCTTATGGTTTTGTGATGATGGTGAATGTGCTGGGTTACCACAGGCTGGCCACTACTGCCACTAGATGTATTACTTCCACCCACGGCAGAGACACCTAATGAGCCAATATTAGAGTCCTGTTGTGGACGAAGTTGAGCAGACGACTTTACACTGGTTTCAGAGGGTGCACCAGGATTCTCAGAACACACGGACCCCTGTGAAGTCTCCCCCTGAACGCTGCTGACGGCCGGCTGAGAAGGGTAAGAAGCAGTGTCAACAGGCAGAGGAAAGGAGTAAGGTCTTGGCTGGTACTGACTGGAGAGTGGGGGAGTGAAAAGTGCTGAGCCACTGGACGCCACAGCCTCAGTGGAAGAAGCAAAGCTGTACTGGGAAGATGGTTGACTCTCAGTAGGAAAACGTGAGTGATGTTGTAACAACTGTGGAGGTGGGACAGGTCCTCCGACTACATGAGGATGAAACTGATGAAATTGGGGATAGTACATGTGTAGATGAGGGTATCCATGGTACATAGGTGGCATCCCCGGTCCTGGGTATAGTATTCCATGTCCAGCTACTGTTGAAGGGTCATACACAACATTTCCACTAGTAACATTCTCATTCCCTTGCATCATAGTACGTCGTTCAACCATATTACGTATGTAATTTTCATCTACTTCTAATGATGGTCCATCCACTTGAATATCAGATGAACTGTCAGCATATGCAGGTGGAACAAAACAGGGATACGTATACATATTTGAAATAGGTGGATAAAAAGGAGACACCTTTGCATGCACTTCAGGGTACACATCCAGTTTTGATTCTGTTACAGTTCCTGAAGTTTGTTTATACTTAATATTCCCTGTGCTGGAAGGCTCTGTAGGCCTAATGCTGCTACTTCTTTGAGCATCTGTCTCTTTTATCCCCTTACAAGCATCTTTCACTTCTCTGACAATTCCTTGACTAGATTCTTCAAGACTTAGTCCTTGAGAACTTTGAGAAGAGCCTGTAGGAGTGAAACGGGCTTTAAGAGCTGTGCCCTGACTCTCTTTTTGTTTGAGCTCATCTGTGTGTCGTATCAACTCAGCACGTTTTTGCTTCAGTGTATTTTTTTTTGCTTCAAAATAAGCCTTCCGCTCCTTGTTAAGATTTGCATCTTTTAAGAGACGACTTGCTATTCTTCCTTGAAGTAGGTTCCGAACTGAGTCTGTGTAAAACTGATCCTTACTCCAATATTTAATGGGTCTAAGACTTCCCAATAACATAGGTAATTTGTAATCCACACTTTTTGAAGGTTCTGTATGAACAGGTACAACACACCACCTTTTTGTTTTATTCTTGATGGTGTCTACCAAAACTGCATGGCCTTGCAAAAGGGTCTCTTCATTTAAGCAAAATTGTTTTGTGATGAACAAGAATACATACAGAGTTTTAGAAAAAGCAAAATCCAAATGATTGTGCGGAGAATCAGAATGAAATTCAGCCAAAAGTTTGACCCTTGGTGTAAGACTGAGACCGTGCATAATGACAATTATGTCCTTCTCCAAATGTTTTTTGAAATCAAGTGCCTGGTGATAATCTTCCTCTGCATTAATTATTAATATATCACAGTGGTCTTCTTTCAGTTTTTGAGGCATTAAGTAAATAAAGTTTTGATAATCATCAATGTCTTCTGATTCAGCCGGCCTCCGAATCTGGACTACAGAAAAAGCTGTCACCAATGAACTAACAGATGCCTCATCATTATCTTGCTTCTCTTGCATACATGATTTGGGCTGAACTTCGAAATCAGTTGGCCTGTCTGAAAGGTCTGAAAAGACAGAAATTTGTAAGACAGAAATACTCTTAGACAACACCACCTTCACAGTAAACTTTATGCCATGAAAATATGAACTACAACACAGGCATTGTTCATCTCAATACAATCAGTGAGCGAAAAAAAAATATATAGTGGCAGCCAAAAGAAACTTTAAAATGTATTCACCCAATCTCGTATTTAAAGCCTTGCACTACCCACTCATGCAGCTAACCAATTTAAAGCTAAATGAATTTTGAATCATCTGACATATATATTAATATTTCATCTATGATAAGAGTCACCCAAGACAATGGTCATTCAAAATTAACCTTAAAAAATCAGACTTGGCAAAATTGTGCTAAATCTGTATTCGCAGGTGTATTGATGTACATTAACATTGGTGGAATGGACATGTATTGAATATCAAATTAATTGAAAATAGCTTGGTCGCTGCAATGAAAAAATATCTTATTGCAATATTTTCAAACAGATTTTAAAAAACGGAACAGTCACTAATACCACACAAAAGCTGGACATAACATTAAATGTATGTGTGTAAGTGTGTGTGTGTGGGGAGGGGGAGGAGCGAGCATATGTGTCACGACGTGGTGGAATCAGGCCCTTGTCAATTTTTGGGCATGTGGAGTTATTGGTATCATCTTAAAGCTAGTTCATTTGCCTTGATATCGGTGAAAAAAATACTGATCTATCTTGAAAAGAAAATGAGATATTTGAGATTGAAGGGGGAGGGGTCCCCTGGTTTCAGCAGCAGAATTAGTGATAAAATGGCCACCAAAGTTTGCTTATTTCCATAGCTTGATAGTCCGTGGAAACTGAAAACTTACCTTTTGGTGCCTTTAATAAATGTTTTTCAGAAAGATCCACACAGAAATGAGTTGTTAATTGGACAAAAATGGTGTTGAGCCAAAAAAAAACAAAGCGATAACAATAGCCAAAAGGGCAGAAAAATGGCGGCTTCTTCAGTTTCATTATTTTGACGAGCGCCTGGTTTAACCACGCTGCCTCACATAATTGTGTGTATGTATTTATGTATGTGTGTGAGTGAGTTAAAGATGGTATATAAATTTTATGTGCATGAGCATGCGAGTGCCTGTTACATGTGTGAGTGTGTGGATGTGCTGGAGGAGGTACACATGCATGTGTGTGAGCATGAGCATGTATGTGGGCATGCGTTATAAGAGTGAACAGTAGAAAAAAAACTATTCCTGAACACACAAAGCACATAAGGAATGCTGCTGTAATGGAAGATGTTCAAGATTTCAGTTTATCATTGTTCACATTTTACTCCTTAATTATCATTCCTTAGTCCCTGACGTCAAACATACTTACACCAACCCCTTGATATATGTATTAGTTTGAGGTTACAACTTTTTTAGCACAAGGAGGGCAAACTCCTCTACAATACTCTAAGCTGAGAAGTGCACCTTCCACAGACAAAGGTGGAAACGAACATTTAGATGTCATCCAAGTCCAAAGAGTAACTTCGCTAACAAATTATAGTACTTTGCTTCTGAATGATCAAATCCTCCAAACCACAGTTCATTTCATGATTTTAAATACAGGAATCAACTTGGGGCTATCAGGGATCCGCAAGCTCAGCTCAAGAAGACGCATGAGTAAATTTAAAAGCAAAACTTTCACTTTTATAGTCACAAAAGAATCTTACAGGACACAAAGAAAAACACATCACTGAAGATTAACAGAAGACAGAGAGTGCACACTGTGCAATCACAAAAGCCTGCCTCTTTTTTTCCTACACTATAAGTATGAAGTAACAAAAGAATATCTGTAATCAAACGTTCGTGTACTTCATTCATCATACAATATCAGGACTATCATCATATATTTCAAAATTAACTAAAGCTTATAGAAACAAATGAAAATATAACTTACATTCAGGTTCTAGTTCAGCATCTGTCTGAATATCATCCTGCCTAGGGTCAGCAGACGCCATGTTTTCGGTCAGTACTTTAATCCCAATATGACCTGAAAGTACACATTTATGACATTGCGTTGAGGAATAATTTCCTAAAAATAAGAAGAAATTTGACCTGGTCGCCATTTTATAACTTGAAAATGAAAAGACAGTACCTAACAGAGTATAAAATAAAGATTCCCTCTCCAACTTAATGTATACAATATTAACTAAAAAAAATTCCCATTTTCAAAATGCCCCAATTTGTCTTCTTTTAGAGAAAATGAACAAAAGACTCCTGCTCTCGCTCCCTCACTTTCTCTCCCCCCTTACTGTGAAAAAAAATCAGACACGGAAAATACACGTTGCTCTGCGAAACTAGGCTATTTCAATGACTGGGTGCAAGACTCCGACAAATGCCAAAATGTAAAATGGCATTTGTCAGAGTCATGCCTCCAGCATCGATTTATGTTCTGATAGTTCAACAATCAAAGGACAGGCTCTATAAATTTTTGGGTGTTTGATAAAGGAAAACAGCCTACATCATTCCCATACAGTTTGCCTTTATATGTATTTTTAAATTGTCTAATGACTTTATATATATGCCTTCTTAGATCTTAAGCCTTTGTATTTGATTTTTTTTTTCTTTTAAAGCAATAATAACAGAAAGACAGAGTGAGCAAATAAATGAATTTTCTTCTTGAAAGAAATGTTCAGAAAAGAGATAACAAAACCTATGATGCCTAATTAGGTATCTGTCCCTGATGTTTGTGCAGACATAATGTGTTACGCACTCTACATAATTTATACTTGCTAAAGTTTATATTAAGGAAGAGATTTAAAAAGTTTTACCATTTCATTGCAAAGAAAACAAAGTCTCAAGAGTTTTTATTATAAAAACAAAATTCCTAATCATGTCTAAAGGGACAATTTATTTATTTTTGCTTGCAATGTACATGGCTCAAAGAGCATGATAAAGAAAACATGTAATTTACTCCTATTAAAGGGTACAGTATAATGAACATGGCCAAATATATATTTCAAAAGATATTTGCGATTGAAGGAGATGTGGCTCACCTAAAGTCATAGGCAAAATTAGCAAGAAAATGGCTGCCAAAGTTTGGCCAATTCCTAAGCTTGGATGTCTTTGGAAGCTGAAAATGTACATTTTTGGTTCCTTTGATCAACTTTTTTTTCCAATAAAATCCTCGCAAAACTGTGTTTTAAGTGGACAAAACAAGTGCTGAGCCCCCTCCCCCGCAGAAGAATGTTTGTTTCTTCATTTCAATATTTTGACCAGCGCTGATTCACCACGATGCCACATGTACAGTAAATGAACTACAAACAGAAGACTCTAGTATTTTAAAAATCCCTTTTACTTTTTTTCTGCTAATGACAACCTAAGCGAAAAAAAATTCCATGTGACCCCCCTCAAATTTGGTGTTTTAAAAAAACACTGTATTTTACAGGATACATTGTTCAAGACTGAAGCTTACTTAGTTATTTTTATCATTTTTGCCCCCCAAAAAAGCAAAAGCAGTCAAATCTGTCATAACGGTCACTCAAGATCATGTTGTTGTTGTTGTTTTCAAATCCCTTTAGCCGCGAGCATTTCGCTCCTCAAGATCATAAAGAAAGATGTCTGTTATTGGAAAGATGTCTGTTATTGACAGGTGACTGCTATGGACTTGGTCTCAGGCATGGTCACTTATTACCCATAAGAAAATGAATTCTCTCGTGGCACATATGTAAACCATCTACAACAACACTGCCTGTCACTGGGTAAGCGCTACACCTCCCGTTTTGTTCAATAGATAGTGCCTAGCCAGTAGAGCTGTGTCCATTCGATTTCACAATTCGACATTCATGATTTCTGCGCTAGTCAGTTATTCGAAGCGTGGAAGAGCCATTCGAATGCTGTGTGATTTTTCCCCATATATATAATGGACTTCTAATTTTTCTCAACCCGCAGTAGTAAAATTAAAGCATAATGAAATATCTAAATTCACAAAGATAAATTCAACGTTACGTTCAAATTGATGATTACGGGACAGAGTGATAAGAGGAGCCAGTAGGAGTTATAAAACATGCCTCTAAAAGGCACTCGTGATGCCATTAATAACTCAATAAACCAGAGCTTCAAAGCGCCACCAGAGATTTTGCATACATACATTGCATACTTAGCTCCAGTGGCGGCTCATGGTTTATAGAACTGACCGGCGGTCATCCACGTCGACTATTTTTCCCTCCCCCACCCCCTTCCTTCACAACACAAACACACACACACACACACACACACACACACACGCACACACACACATGCTCTCTCTCTCTCTCTCTCTCTCTCTCTCTCTCTCTCTCTCTCTCTCTCTCTCTCTCTCTCTCTCTCTCTCTCTCTCTCTCTCTCTCTCTCTCTCTCTCTCTCTCCTTATTTTATACCCCTACTTTCGCCATCCCCACCCCCTCCCCCACTCATACACACACACACACACCACAATAAACATTGTAATAATGTGAAAGAGCTAAAATATGCGGTAGTGTCAAGAAACAATATTATGAATAATGTAAGATGGAAGTTACTGAGATTAATAGAAACTCACTTGATCGGCACAGAAAAAGAAACACACTACTTGAGTCTAAGCTAGAAAACAAACAAAGTGAGAAGCAATAAACCGCTGGTCCTGGCCTCCAGTACAGTTCTTTACTCGTACTTTCTACACCCCTACACAAAATATCGACGTGCACTGAGCCCGTTAAATATATGTAATAAGAACTGTCCTGTATGATGACAAAAAGCCAATTGCTATTGTACCAGTGACGCTGTCCCAAGCAGATCAAGTCTACAATCAGATGCTATACAAAGCTGGACAAAGCACACACGTTTCCGATCATTATATCATCAAATGTACTTCATCGCTCTTCTCAGTTCTCAGAACTGAACACTGAACACTGTGTTGTAACAAAGTGGGGAAGTGTGTCAAATGCTAATTATAGGACTTGGTGTCTAGCTTGGGGTGAGGGTTGAAAAGGGGAGGGAAGGGAGGGGGTTTTCGGCCCAGACTCTAACAGCCGAGTGTCTATCGCTCCTTGTTAAAATTTTCCTTATATATCTTCACTAGACGATTCCTTCTTTCGCCGGCCAGATTCCTAAGGGCCAGGTAAGTTATTAGTGGGTAGAAAACGATGAGTAAATGCCAAACAGGAACTATAGGTGGTAAAAAAGTCAATAAACAAAAAGAGTAGTGCCATGCTGACAATAAATGATCTGATAGTAGTTAGAGAAAGGCAGAATGATAAAAACATGTTTTGCTGATAAAATAATACATGTGTCTGTGCTGCTCAAGACAGTTTCATTCTTAATTTTGTAAGCTACAAAGTGGCCAATCTGGCAATTAAGGGATATACTAATCTTTTTGTGGACTGACGATGGATTTGTCCATGGGACTGACGTCATCGCAAGGCCTAGGCCAAGCCCGCCGTGTGTTTGGCCTTCGTACTTAGTACGAAGTTCCGCAACGTGACGGTTTGACGGGAGACGATTTAAAGTTACGAGCCGGCGCGATAACAAACGTGAAGGATTGAGGTGATGTCGCGACAAAACAGCAGTGAATCCCACTTGTCTATTTGAGCGCCTTCTAATCGGCAAGGTGTTTTTGAATGTTGATACATGTTTGTTTGGATTTACTTAAAACTGAATGAAAATCGTCATCAGCAATAAACTTCTAGTCAACAGTTCAGTTGACAAAAATCTGACGGGCACAGCCGGTCTTGCCCAGTTAACAAACCGCCACTGCTTATCTCCCCATGGACAATGTTACATTCGAAGCACAAGGCTATTTGAGTACCCACCACCGCTTCAAAGCGCAGCGAATGGTTTTTCTGTATGCTGGCATACTTAGCTCCCCTTGCACGATTCGACATTCAAAGCATAAGACTTTATGGGTACCCATCACGGCTTCAAGCACAGCGAATGGTTTTTTTGTATGCTGGCATACTAAGCTCCCCTTGGACAATGTGACATTCTAAGCTTAACACTTTGCCATCATATTTTGGGGAAAATCCAAAGAAACTGAGTGGTAAACATCGCCAATCGGCGAGATGAGGTGGCAAAGTGTTAAGGCCTTCATGAGTACCCACCGTCACTTCGAAGCGCAGGGAATGTTTTGGTTTTTTTATTGTAGGCTGACAGACTTACTTAGCTCCCCTTGTACAGTTCGACATTCAAAGCACAAGGTTATGAATGTTGTGATGTGATGTCATTGAATTGCGCTGCGCTGCGCGTGATTAGAGCCAGTCGTGTTTCGACCCCCACCCCCCCAAAAAAAAACAACCCAAAAAAATCAACCAGCCACCATAGCCTACTCGTGGGGAAATCCAAAAGTTTTATCCAATTTGTGGGTAGGCCAAGGTGCAGTGGGAGGATGGCAGGCAGGGACTAACAAAATGAGAGATAAAGAGTATTATAAGCCGAGCTGGCTAGGCTAAAAATACACATTACACACCTTGCTGTTACACTCACATTGCCCTTTGTCTCAATCCCTATTCTGTTGTCTGTTCTCTCTCTTACTTAATGACTGCATTGTCGATTGTTGGAGTACATTCAGTTCCCTTGATTTTGTCCATTTTAGGTCGCTTCTTTGATAGTTGCACTTTTGTGTAATTTCAGAGATTGCATTGTCCTTCAGATTGCAAATTTGAATTCTGTTTCTGTTATTTGTTCAAAATTATATGCATAATTTGTATTGTTATTAATAGGCCTACTATGCTGCCAACAGAATTCTCTTGAACCTTTTAACCATTTATAGCTTTAAGTTTTTGCTTATATGTAAATCTGAGCGGTTAAATTTAGTGTGATTTGATCAAATTGTACCATGTCAAGCAAATGCATGGGAAGTATTTAGTTTAGTTTAGTAAGTGTTTTACTGCACTTGTAACACAGTAAGGTCATATAAATGCCAAAGATTAGACTGTCTCCGTAGAATTATGCAAATTTAGATGGCCAAATTATGAAGAAAAAAAGCAAAATTATGCAAAATTATGTGAGTTACCGTAACACCATTCGCGACATGTTTAGCACTTTTTCAACAAGAATTTTCAATAAAATGATTTTCATGCTTTATGTACAGAAAAATTGAAAACAGAACAGATCAGTATCAGTAATTTGTTGTGTATTTGGAAAGAAAACAATACAGATCAGTCAGAAAAAAAAAACAACCAAAAAATACAATCTCTGTAACTTTCAGCTGTAGATCTAGATCTAGATTAGATCTACATCTTTATAGAGAGGAAAGAAAAATGTTAAAAAAAAAAAAAAGGTCATCTGGACCTCTGATGCTGGCACATTACTAAAACCAGGGACACCTGTCAAACATGAAACATCAGCAGACATAAGAACAATAACTTTTGATGAATTGAAAAATTGAAAATGCTCAAGGAACAAATCCCAACCCATGACAAAGATCTTCTAACAAGGGAAATAACCAACTTGTCACTTAAATGAGACATATTACGGTGATTACTTCCCTTTAGTCACATGGCGAGGCGTTAATTGTTATGGGAAAAAAAGGGAAAAAACGCTGGGAATCCAAAATTATGCAAATGTTGCAGAATTACGCCAAAAAACGCGGCCAATCGCATAATCCAACCGGGACAGATTAGAGGTATTGCAAGAGAGTAACAAACACAAAAAAGCTTAAATGCTGGAAAACTTGCAACGAGCACCGTGCGTTTAGGCTGAGACTACTGTACTTTCAAAGCTTCCTAGGATTTGTCCAAGCTTCAGCTCCATTACACCCTCCATTTTGTCACATTTACTTTACAAATTCAATACAGCTTATTTCCAAATCAATTTCGACCATTCAAAAACCCCCAAAAAAGAACAACACTACAGTCACTACTTTCGCTTTATAGTTTTCAGTCAATTCTAATAAGACATTCCTCCTTGATCTCATAGTATAGACGGCAGAGTCGTGTGTTCGGTGATTGAAACGGCGCACAAAACGTACCGCTCTAGGACTGAATTGATAGATTCCGCGTAACACTGCTCTAGAGGTACTAAATGGTTTTAACATTGTTCTGTGTAAATCAAAAGTTTTCCAAAAAATCTCAACCGTAGGACTTGCAGCCATAAGTCATCAAGATATGGGAATCGTGAGTGCAAAATGACAAATTTTATTAGTGAATAAAACGTTGGAAAGTGGAAATACGCCCCCGCCCTGCCTTCAGATAAACAAAATGTAAAACAATAATGAATGAGATTTAAATAGGGTAGGTCAGGGCAAATTCGGCCACGGGGCAACTGTGACAGCCGCAACCTAGACTTGGCTTTTGTGAATCATTTGACCCCTGTGTCATGGAATTATCAAAGCCCACTTTTATTCGTCGAACATGATTTTATCTAAAAATAAATTTTGTGCTTCCTAGGCTTCCACTTGTTTCTATTTTTGAGCAAAAAGCTCCAGAAAACACCCATCCAAGTTCGGCGCTCGTCGACGCGTACTTTTTTCTCTTCTTGAAGAAAAAATCAGTACTTGACCTGTCATTTACTTTAGTTAGTTTTAGTAGAAGTTTTACTGCGTTCGCAACTGCATAAGGTCATATGAGCGCCAGAAGATTAGAGGTGTTACAAGAGAGTAACAAACATAAAAAAGAAGAAGGGGAGATAAGGACGATAGATGTTTGATAGAAAAGAAGAAGCAAACCGCACCAGAGCACCTGCCAACCACCCACCATTTACTTTCTCAGGCACGCCTATTTTCTAGCTTGAAAAGATTCATCGGATAAGTATAAATAATGAACATTTAGTATTGTTAGGTTCATTTCAATCCATCTAGAATTAGAAATATTGATTGTATATGAATTTAGTGATTTATTTAAAATAATGGGGTGAGATTTGTTTGGGTGGCTGATGCAAATTCGACATGGTGAAACGGGGCAACTTTGACAGGGGGTGGGCAAATTTCAACCTGACTCAGATTCGTTCCAGGCGGAGCCAAAATACGCAGCTTATATAAGTAGAATCACCTTTAACAAACTATCACATTTCAGCTTAATCTTGTTTGTATCATTTTCATCATGGGTCGAAATCCTTGATCTGTCAGAGACACAAACTAGATCTAGCAGAAATTTAGGCTTACACTAGACTTCCCAACTGTTGCATGTTTGGTAGCTAAGTGTGAGAGTATGTCCATGTGTGAGTGCGTGTGTGTGCGTGTCATGTATACACATGGTATGTCAGGGCTCCCCTTTACGCACAAATGAGCGTATATTACGCATTAAACCTGCAGATTACCCCCTTTAAGTTTTGGTTGTGCGTGAGCTTTACTCTTTATATCCGCATCCGCATCCAAGCCAAATTGGGTTGCATAATTGCCTCTTACAGGAACCAAAGTTGGAAAATACACAAATAAACATTACAGATGTATTCTACAAACCATTATACTGAAAATTTTGGTATAAAATATATATTTATGTTAACCCTCATCCCGTGGGGGCCGGGTTTATGTCGCCCGATAAGCCTATTTCGGCACCTCGCCTGAGTTCTGGTCCCGAGTCAGTCTAGCCCCTGGCTCAGCGCATGCGCGCCGACCATCATCTCACGTGAAATTCGGGTCCCACATCGGATCCCCATTCACGCAGGTCAAGTGTGTGTGCGTCAGTCTGCTTGAGTTTGTGTGCGTTTGTGGCCTTCTTCTAGAACCGCCTGCGTTGGTTTGTAACAATTTATAAAGCTATGAGAAAAATAGAGCATTATTTTCATCATCGATTAACACACTCCCACGGTATTCACGGCGAAAACTCACGTTTCCCGGTGCGCGCGCTATACACCAACAGTACACACTGAGTGATCCCGGCGGCCTGCCTGAAACGTCCGACGTAATCGGATGCTGATAAGATTTGCATCTCAGCACAGACGCAGGACAATAACTGTTAATATTTATTTAAATTCGGGGACCCAAAGACCTTTGAACTGTGCACTATTCATCATCTCATTTCGCCCTCCTGAAAAAAATCCGTCCTCAAGCCGAAAATAATACGTAGCGAATGAGATAAGTTGGCCTGAAAAGGGGAGCCCTGTATGTGAGTAGTGAGTGCATGTCATTGACAGTCTTTGAGTGTGTGCACGCTTGGAGAGTGAGGGAGAGGGGGCAGCAAGGAAAGAGAAGGACAGGGAGAGAGAGAGAGATAGACAGAGAATTCAGCAGAGAAGAGTTGAGAGAGAGGGGGGGAACGAGAGAAAGATAGAGGGGGGGGGAGCAAGTAGTAAGTTGAATAGGAACCCAATACTGTTGAAGATATCTTCCCCTGACTAAGATGCCCACAGCCACAGCCCCTGTCACAGGCCCTGTCGAAGTGCCCCATGTGGGGGGTCGAATTTGCACCAACCCCTAGCGAAGGCATTACACGAACGAAGTGTATACAGACCCGGTAACCGGGAACAAAGTCACGAAGTATACAGACCCGGTAGGGGAACTCTTTTGTGATTTCGGAGAGTTTCAGCGCCCTCTTGGCTCAGGGTAGACCTAGGTTCTTCTAGATCTATGGTCTAGGTCTAGATCTAGGCAGACAGACATAAATAAATCTTTCATCTAGTTTCGCGGCTAACCTAGATCTAAATGAAGATTGCGGATGTCGTTTCGATAAACGATGGTTTTTCCTCCGTTTTGGAATTGGACGAAGAAAAGAACCAGTTACAATGTCATAATTTCAATCGAGCAGTCTCTCTCTCTCTCTCTCTCTCTCTCTCTCTCTCTC
>NW_004797278.1:504977-536049 GCF_000002075.1 Aplysia californica | reverse complement strand
GAGAGAGAGAGAGAGAGAGAGAGAGAGAGAGAGAGACTGCTCGATTGAAATTATGACATTGTAACTGGTTCTTTTCTTCGTCCAATTCCAAAACGGAGGAAAAACCATCGTTTATCGAAACGACATCCGCAATCTTCATTTAGATCTAGGTTAGCCGCGAAACTAGATGAAAGATTTATTTATGTCTGTCTGCCTAGATCTAGACCTAGACCATAGATCTAGAAGAACCTAGGTCTACCCTGAGCCAAGAGGGCGCTGAAACTCTCCGAAATCACAAAAGAGTTCCCCTACCGGGTCTGTATACTTTGTGACTTTGTTCCCGGTTACCGGGTCTGTATACACTCCCTTACACGAACCTGTCAAAGTCGCCCCAACCAAGGCTAGGCCTAGGCTACCCTTTTGAAAAGCAAACAAAAACAAAATGAACGAGAGTCGAGAGTGTAGACAGTCTTGACACCTCTTCTAGATTCTAGATCTAGATCTAGAATCTAGATCTAGACTAGATCTAGATCTAGAATCTAGATTCTAGATCTAGAGTCCTGGAAACTAGAGATCTAAAATTCGATTAATATAATAATTATTAATGATATCAGCTCTGTGTAAAAGATCCAAGGCTTACACTTATGCTCCAATTGTTGAACAGACCATTGTGTTGCACTCTGAGAAGATCTTCTTTTCATCAACAATCCTTCTCTTGAACTGGTCGGCCATTTACTTAGAATTCAGGTACCGGAAGTGGAAGCCAGGTTCGCAAGAACTAGCCTAGACTAGGCCTGGGCCTAGTGCCTACACTGCTTAGGCCTAGTTGTATTTGGCTAGCCTAGCCCAAGTTAGTTCTAGATCTAAACTTTTACTTTTAATCTCCTTGGGCTAGGCCTAGCCTCACGAAATGGGCAGAGTCGATCCAGGGCCCAGAGCGTCAACACAATCTACACTATAAACTATACACACATAGATAGGCCTATAGGCCTTTTAGTTTTCGTGAGAGTTTTACGGCACTTGAAACACAATAAAGTCATATAAGAGCTGAAGAATAAATGTGTGAGATGTGTTACTGTACAAGAGAGTAACATACAAAAAAAAAGAAGGAGAGATAAGGACGATAGATTTTTTTATAAGAAAGAAGGAACAAACCACACCAGAGCACGTATAGGTTATACATTTTGTTGCCTGTGCGTGGGATAAGTAAAAAGATTGTTTGACTTACATCAACTGTATCCTATACTTATAGTTAACGCAAACAAGCAGAAAACACAACACTTGGGGCTAGATCATGACGTCACATAAATATACACGAGACATCCGAGCCATCATCAGGAGAGGAGAAACTAGATAGCCTAGTCGATAGTGTGAATAGTGTACTCGATTTCCAAAAGTGAAATTGGAATGCTAAAGATCGTACATTACATATCATTGATTACATCAGGAATACCAAGGCTCGAATACTCATCCAGATTGATACCCTCCGGTCCAGTTGCTTTCCTTGTGACTTCTGTTGCCAAATAATTTGATTTAACAATGCATCTTATGAAAAACAATAACAGTACAAAACTAGAATCTTGTCCCTGAACAAAATCCAAGTTTAGGTAATCGCACTCGTTTGCAATCTCAAGCGTTCCGGTTCCAGAAAGATAAAAACTCGATCCTAGGTCTATGACGCACACGACACAGCGATTTCGGATAATTCTAAAAATAGAGGATTGTAATTCCCCATATAGGCTCAAGGGCTCACCCACGCACTTCGGGAAAACCCTTTCGTTAGCTGGTCTTGGATTGATACCATTATAATAGCGATTTACAAAATGGTACCAAAGACCGTAACTACGGTCACTGATGGTACCATTTTTTTTTTATTGTGATAACAACTAGTATTCTCTAGTTGGGGCCTAGGCGGCCTAGGTTAAACACTCATCGACATCAAACAGAGAAATCGAACCATCAGCATTCTTCGTGCGTTTCTGCTGTTGCAAGGACACTCAACGTCAGCGTCAGTGTTTCAGTTGACTTAATGCAGTTTTATGTACATAAATATATATAGCAATAGTAAAACTCGCGTAGCATGCTGGCGGCTCGATTTCTTTGACATAGTGTCAAATCAACCTATGGTGCCATGTTGTTGCGGTTTTTAAAAACAACATCTAAACTTCATTTTTTTATAACAAAGAACAGAAAAACATCTGCCACGTGGTCGAGAAAAAAATGCCCTTTTCTATTGTTTCAATGGTGGGAAGAACACTTATCAAAACACCAAAATACTGTTTTTATAACATAACATAATATACTTTTAAGACTACTTTGCACTACTGGCCTACTTACGTGAAAGGAAAAGTTAAAGTTATAGACTAATAAAAAGACTAGATTTTTATACGCAATCAAAAAGTAGTACCTTTCTTTTGACTGCCAGTATATTTTGTAATCAATTTTGATATTCACCTTGAGAAAATCTTTTCCTTTAGGTCTACGTGGACAATGTTTTTGCTTTAAATAATATATGGCCATATATATATCAGTGTTTGAAAGCTCACAATGAGATGGTTGTAAATTGCTTTCAAAAGCAAGAAAAGGACCAGACTATAAAAGCCAGGCTGCTTCAAAAGTACTTGAATTCTTTGGCAAAGGAACTTACTGGTGTAAGACTTATAGTCTAAAGCAAGGTTACTGTTGACCTGGGCTCTGTCTGAGCTGGGCCCTCATACACAAAGGGGCAAATTAAGTAGCCTAATTAATTTACCCAGGATAGGACGGTAAAAAATTAGATCCGCGCGTGACCACTGGATCTCCCGAAGTGTCTTTAAAATATTCAGTCATTGTGAATTAGATAATAGTATATTTTTTAACTGGCATTAAAACAGAGGATTTTTTGTTTTTTTGGTATCTTGTATAAAATATATCTGCAAATAAATTTTAATTATATAACATTTCATTCAAACAGACATACAATTGTCCACGAAAGGAATTTATTGTCTACTGAAATTTTCCTATTAGAAGGCAAGCATGTGTTGGTCCCTCAAGAGCATAGCATCTCACAGGTGGATACAGCGAGCAGCTATACATGTAACATTCTGCACTAAACAACAGCCAGATCAAATTGTGTCTAATGCAACTACACCACAGGTTCTGCATAAACAGACCAAAAAAAAAAAGAAAAAAAGGATACATGTATATGGTTGTGATTGTAATTGTTTTTTCAATTATTTTTTTAATGAAGGTGTTTTTTACGCCCCCATCGAGACAATTTGGATCATTTAGGTAGTCGTCTTTGACTCTGCCTGTCAAGGCAAACCCGGGCTGAGAGAAATACAGGTCCCAGTTTAGTTTTAGTAAGGTTTTACGGCACTCGCAAGCAAAAATGTCTGCTTCGACTAGCAAGGAACCCTGGAAATAGCAGTTCACAAGAGAGTGACAAATATACAAAAGAAGTAGAGGAAAAATGACGATAGTAAGGAGGAGAAAAGAAAAAGCAGCAGTTCACCCTATGTTGCTTTTGCACAGTATGAGCATGGCATTGATAAATCAGTGCATATACAATTCTAGTGTGCATAAGAACATGTTAACTCCCAGAAGTTTTGCCTATTTTGGCTTTTTCATTTATGTTTCAGGGGTCCTCCATATCCTCAAGCCTCATACAATAATCTGTCTACTCCAGATAGACATATTATATGTCAATGGGAAGGGAACTAGATGGTCTTTCAGACGTAGCCAATAGATTTCATTTTTGTTAAGCTGTCTTGAAGTGGGGCCTTTTTTTCTTGTTACTACAAAATAGAAACAAAAACAGAAATCACACTTTTCCAACAGTCACAAAGAAGGGGGGAAAAGTGTCTGAGAATTTTGAGTTAACAATTATTTCATGGAAAAGTGCATTCAGTTCTGCATATTATGTGTCAAAGATACACCATTCTGTTGGAAAAAAAAGAAATGAGAGCCATTCTAGTACATCCTACAATTCTTAGTTATTGCCCTTGAATCTGGAAATTTCATATCAAGACTGTTTGCTCCTGAGCCTCCTGCAATAATCTATCTACTATCTGTTCCAGATAGAAATATTATTATATACCAATAGAAAGGAAATTAGATGGTCTTTCAAACCTAGCCAATAGATTTCATATTTGTTATTAATCTTTCTTGAGGTGTGACAAATTTTTCGTGTTACTAAAAATAGATGCAGAAACAGAAATCAGACTAGATCTACCCCAACAATCACAAAGAAGAAGAAAAATAATGAGTGTGCTCGTAAAGAAAGGTACCAAAAGTCGCCCCTGACCGTTTTGAGCTGCGGGCTGATAATGACAAAAATCATTTTTTTGACCAAAATGTGTTTCTATTTTAAAAAATGATAGTTCCAACACTTTTTTACCATATGCTCAAAGGGTTTTCATTTATTTGACTTCTAAATGTTTTATTTTAAATTGTTTTGAGGGAAGGGTATAATAAAACAAATAATGAAAACTGCTTTTAAAAGGCATTAAAATCAATTGTTGTTGCACCTTTTCTATTCCCTGCTGTGTTTTTCCATTGAATTCCATTCATGATATCGACGTCAACTGAATAAATAGTTGCTTTTTAAAGTTTGTTTGTGTTCTCATGTTTGTTAAACTTGAAAGCTCATTTTCTCAAAATTTTATTTTTATACCACCTCGCTAAATGTGCAATATCTCAAAAACTACTTGAGATATCTAAGAAATTCAAAAAACCCTGTGTTCAGCATTGAATTTCCTAAGACAACAACCCTTTATTCAAAATGGTCAAAATCCGACTTTTGGTACCTTTTTTAGGCACACACACAAATGTATTTTATTGGCAAAATACCACATCACCAGCCATCGTATATATTTATATGATATAGTACTGCATGAAGTGCTGGGAGTTAATATCCCCCCTTTGGGTATGGCCTAAAGATGACTTCAGTCAGTAGCACTGCCCTGGTGGGGACAAGGCTAAAGCAGAAAGATCAACTTACTTAATAAAAATATTCTCCCCACTCTGGAATCAAACTCAGATTTCCTGTATGCAACAGCAAAGTGCATAACCATTACACCACAGACACTGGTTGTAAATGGTTTTATGTTCCTATTGACAAAATTTAGATAATATTAATAAAAGCAGAAGATTACTTCAACCCTTCAGCATCCCAGAAGACGTATGGACATACTCTATGCAACAACAAAAAACCCTTCTTTCATGAGAATCGAATGCACGTATTCTGTGCTCAACAGCAGCCAATCTTAACACTACACCTTAGACGCCAGCAAAAAAAAAGAAAGAAGCATAAAGGTAAACGTCATAAGAAAAATAAAAAGACAAGTCCATTAAATGAATACAGTAGTCATTTTAATTCAATTGCTTTGTCTGAATTTAAAAAAGAACATATTTTACACTAATAACTGTCACGTTTTCACCCATTCTCTTTCGTGCTTCTTGAAAACAAAATGCCATAAAAGTTTATGGGCCCATGTAGTTCCCAACCAGGACAGCTGCGGAGCAGGAAAGAACACAACTGTGGAGTCAGCCAGGCAGTTACAGGTAGGCCTACCAGATTTTGAGAGTGTATGTTTATCGTAAGCAGAGTCTATTTATACAATAGTTTTTCATACATTCCCACACTTACATAAATAATAATAACAATAAGTAAGATTTCTTTGATTCACACAATACAAATAAAGTACATGTAGTCTCCGCAAGATCCCGGTGCTTGGGAGCAAAGAAAAGGCTGGATCTTAGGTGAATGGGATCTTAGCAAATGCATCAAGGGTGACTAATGGTCAAACCCACAATGTGTAAAATGGTCTCCTCTTACTCGGAAAAGAACTGACATGACCTGTGGGTGGGTTTACCACTTACGTGTCAACCTTGATGATCTTAGGGTAGGTAAGATCTAACACCTAGTCTTCTTAGATAAGAGCAAAAAATCTTGGAGGTCATGTGTGCACTTCATAGATCCCTTGGTGGTTCTAAAATCGATAAAGAGTAGGCTTTGGCCACCACCTGGGCCAAATTCAAAATTCCCAACAAAACTGAAAATACTCTAGTCAGTATAAAAAACATACAGAGTACCATCGAAATCAGAATGTGGCTGCCTGTTGGCAAGGGGCCCCACGAAGTAGGAAAAACGGTTACATATATGTAATATAATAATCAGTTGCACTGCAGGTTGAAGAACCAGCAGCCGACTACCCCTGAGATCTAGCGGGGGAACGAAAAAAAGAAGAACCTTGATGACCAATCACAATGGCACGAGGCATGCCACTTTTAATTATTCGATCGTAAGTCTCTAGATCTATGCTGATCATATTGGTCCTCCCCTTTATCTGTCCAAAACTTACAGCTTTCCATTTCTGACCTAGTTCTCCTGCATCTGTCGAAACACACAATTGTGTTGTCACCGCACCATTTAAAATTCAGTCTGTCTATCTAATTCGAGAGTAGAGAAAACTGTAGCAATAGTAAAAGAAGAGATCGCAGTTTAATGGGACCCAGCCTAATACAGACTTGAAGGCCCTACCCAATTAGCTTGTGATGTAAGTTCAGGTGGAGGGCTAAGATGTGAGAGCGATGTTTGGGAAAAACTAGCATATCATTGAGTTTTAACTTTGGCATGATCCCATCTGGGACAAAGATTGTACCATTTCGTCCAGATTTACAATAGAAATGTGATCACATTCACGAGAGTGACTGATCCGTGACAAAACGGGCAGTTCAATGATCACAAATATTCACTGCCGGGCTGATCAAAGCTGCCCGTGCCAGAGTTTTTGTTCTGTAAATTATTATCTGAAATGCGGGATCTCAGCAAAATCTAAACCTTTCAGACCAAAATCTAAGAGGTGACATCAGTGTAGTTAAATTTGTTTTCTTCAAACCGCAGGATCTTAAACCAACCGGGACCGAAAGCAGTGGGATCTTAGGCAGAGACCACTGTACATACAGCAATTCACTACAACTTTAGAATCAAGAGCAAAAAGACATAGAATAAAGAGATACATGTAATATTGTAATATACTTTAATAAATAACAATGATAACACTATCTGGTAATCACACATGATAGGGATGTATGAGATAAATCAACAACTACTGCGGAGAAATGGTATTGCACAACTAAGGAACAGATTAATTATTTTTAAAAAGCAATTAAACCATACGCCATAACCAAAAACGTAAACTTTCAACTTTCAGAAAGCAAAGTTGGAAGTGAGAATGTTTCATAATAAAACAAAAGAACAACTTGAGCTCAGACTATGTTAAGTGATTACCTTAAAAACAAATATTTACCTGAAAACGAGCAGAAGTTCCAAACTAATATGTGACAGATATATTTACCAAAAGTCTGATACATCACAGAATCTTGCTTTGTGTTGGAAGCCAGTATAGCAAATTAGAGACGATCTTGAGTACAACTCAAAGGTATTAGAAAAGTTTAAATAAATTTATATAATTGACAATGAAAGAAGTTGTTTTCTAATCCATGGGGAGCAAGACTACACATTATAATTCAAAATTCCATAACTAAGATTGAATGCTACGAAGCTAAAAAATAAGTTAACAATCCATGTGAAAAAGGAGAGATAAGTGAAAAATGGTATACATTTATGGCCTACTCTTCTTTTCTCATCTTGAATTTTTACCGAAGATTTCAAAGAGGACAAATAACATCACAGTGATTAGAAAGAAGTCTTGAGCAATATGCTGCATTCAATGACACACACATTTAATCAAAGAAAAGGTGAACTGTTAATTAAAAATGAAATACTTCTGTCAATAATAAAACTATTGCACAAGAATAAATGCTCAAATCAAGTATATTGCAATATAAATCAAAATATAAAACAAAGTGGGAAAGTAATAAGCACATATTGGTATCACCAAAAAAACTCCAGGATTTGCAGCTGAAAACAGAATGCCATGATAAATGTATATCACAAAAATAGATCAACTTTTTACTCGTATTCCATTTAAAATCAACTTCTATAAACCTAAACATAAAAAATTAACTTGACTCATACCATTAAATCTACCCTTTTATCACACTAAAAGGTACACATACTTTTCATTAACCTGAAAGGTTTCTTAGTACTAGATTGCCATGAATATGAAACATGTATGCAAATAGCCGTTTACTTATTTTATCAATTGCAGAAAACAGGCAGTGCAAAAACTGTATTTAAAAAGTAACACAACAAAGATTCTACATTTTCTTTTACAGTCGAACCTGCCCATACAGCCAGTTTCCATTCCCCCCACTTGCGTTTTTTATTCATAATGGCACTGCCTGTTCAACGCGACCGCAGTCACTATATTTCATTAACCAACAGCCTAAAATACCAAGATGGCAAGGCTAATCTCTCACAGCCCGTTGTGTTGCAATAAATTATTTATCAACCCTAACACTGTGGACAAGTCAACATAATCCATTCCCTTGTCGTTATTGTTTGCCTGTCCAACGGATGAACCAATCCCAGACCAGTACGTAGTGAAGGTGAAGCTTCTGGTTCCTCTGCTGTTTACCAGAGTTGACTAATCTGTAACATTTTAATGGCATTCTTAATCCTAAGCCAGCAACCGCCTCCGGGCTGAACCTAAAACAGTTTTCTTCGTTTTAATCAGTCCTGCTTAAGACAGCTACTTTTCTCCTCGACAATGGGTGGCCATCTTAGACAATTTGTATTGTACTTGGCAAGGCAAATAAAGAGTACATATGCCACTTGATAAACACATCCCAAATTAAACCTCTATTCCCATATTTGAACATAAAGTTTCGCAGAGTGATTTTTCTCTTAGCTTTGAAAAATGAGAAAGCCTAGACTCAGATGACTAGGGTATTTGTGTAACAATGAAGATGACATAGAAACTTTGTTATAGAGCAAAAGTCAACACAATTTCAGTATAATAGAGTGGAGGTGGGGAACTGTTTCAACCCTACTTTTCAAAGCAAACCTGGGTATGCAATATGTAAACAGATGGAGATACTAGATGTCCTCCTTACAAGCTATAGAATTAATGTCTTTCAGGAGCATGACAAAGAGCATGATCACTCTCCAAAATGCACATGTATCACAGATGCCAGTGGCAGAGAACCAGAAGGCTCCCTTTGGGCTGATTAGAGACAGAATCAGAAAGACAAAAAAGAAGATTGATTGATTGAAAAAAAAATATTCCCAATAAAATGACTTATGAATATGGAAAATAATGGGCAGCACACGGCGCACCGGCAGCGGAATTTTAGTTGCCGCAGGGGGTTCCCCGCCGGGCGCCTTATCACGTCGGGGTCACATGGGTCAGCTCCCTGTAGCCGCTCTGTCTGGGCCGACTTAATTTTTGGTACTTTTCAACATACAATTTAAGGTGTATCCTTGTATTTATGGTAATTCTCATTTAGTGCACCCAAAGCATGCATTTCTGCTCTTGAGACTCAAAAAAGAACGGACGTTGTAACTTGTCTGGATATTTCGTGGAGTCGGCAATGCTAAATTGTAATTTTTTTGGGACTAACGTGAATGAAAAAAAATCAATATAAAAAAAACGCCTAGTCAAAATCTGTCGAACTTTTGGAACATGAACGACATAGCATTGGAGCAGATACTCAGAAAAGATGGTATCTACGCATATAATAGAAAGCTGTAATTTTGCAATTTTATCCACCGGGCACACAATTCGCTATGAAGTAATTCCTCCAAATACAACTTTATGTGTCTAATATAATCGTGAATATTCGCATATTTTCTCGAAAGTTTATAAAAGTTACCATGAAGTTTCTCTATGAAAAGTACAAATCGATTTTATAGTGCTAGAATACATCTTCAATGTAGATCTAATACACGAACAGTATCTGTAACACTCCAGAAATTCCTTACTTTTCTTAAAACGGTAAGTCTAGATTTTGTAAGTTGACTGAATAATAGGGATGACTTCTCGTAATTGGGTTATAAGAATAATTTCTAGCTTTCCAGGGACACTGAATCAGCACCAGACTTTTCCAGCTTTTTTTTCGTTTCTATGACCATTTGCAATAACTGACAATGTGACTGATTTCTTTACATTCATAATTGTGTCCGCGCATATTTCCTACACAAAAACTAAGAATGAATGTTTTAGCAGTCATTATTTTTATTCCATACAAAAAGTTTATCTCTACCCATGTATTTACATGGTTTTGTGGGTTTTTTAATGGCTTGTATTATATCTTTTTAGTTATATGCAGGCTGCCACAGACACAGCATGATTCATGAACAAATGCAGAGTAACTTTCTCTTGCTTAATAGTAAAATAAGAGCTAACGCTGATCGTCTTTAGTTAAAAAATGCAGATGTGCATCTTTCTTCTCTTATAACTTAACTATTACTACTCGTGCAGATTTAAGATTTCACAATGTAAAAGACATGATATTCGAAGTCAGTTAAACATAGATTTTGGAGAGATCTGTTGTGCCTTTTTAAAATTAACAATCATTTATTCATAAGTTTGTAACTAAAATAAAACAAATTGGGTACTCTACAAACACTTGTCTAGAACAAAAACAAAGGCACAGAAATTAACCATTCTAACGCAGAATAAATCTCAAGACATGGAGCTTTTAGTACATCCGCGTAATGGTTTGCTATGTGGGACGGGGAAGAAGTTATATCGTTTTAAACATAATCAAAAATGTGAACTTCCTGACCGACACCGGCAAATCGCTTCAGGGCTCATTAACCCCGTGACCCCGAGCCGGGGAGTTCAGGCGGGCTGCTGAGTCACGCTAACTAAAAGTAACAGAATCGGGCGAAAAGTGACGCCGTGAGCAAAAGAACGAAAGGGAAATGAAGTTAAAATCAGTCTCACATGAAAGAGAAAAAAATAGCAGGAAAGAAATACATTCAGTGCATGAACAGATAGAGATGTTGCACTACACACTGTAGATCATCAATTCTTTCCCTTCACTTGCTGCAATCAGTATTTCCTTACAGCTTAATAGTAATTAGCTATGTAAATGCAGCATCAAATACAGCTATACTCAATATAATGTGAAAGAGTCAAACCCCTAAATACTTATAGAGGTGGGATAAAGATGGATAAAAACAAGACAGAAGTAACAAATAATACTCAACATGCATAGCTCAGCAGGGGCCCCTCTTGACAGAAACTACTTCAGCATATCGGTCTACCGCTCATGAAACGAACACCATTCTCAAAGATTGTTATGAGTTATAATCATATACTCATGCCAGCATCCGTACAAATGAAGCATCCTAAAAAGTGCACTATTTTTATAGCCCTCTTTCTCTCTTTGACAAGTTCAATCCTTCCTTACCAAATATATGAAGCTGGTATTTCATTGTAAAAGGCATTTCTGGAAATGTTCAATAATAGTAAACAAAATTCTTAAAGGCAACTACCTTGGCAACTGAGATTACATTCTTTTCATTTCATATCATTTGGCTGATCAGAAAGCCACAAATGTGCAATAATTACTCACAAGTAATGGAAAAATACTCAGCTTAATACATAGCCATGAAGTTCATGTAAGACAAGAGGATACCAGCTGTAGATAAAACATGTTTGATGCACCTCTATTCCCATTGCAAATTTTATGAAATGCCATTTAAAAAAAGCATCATGTATACATGTTATAATTTTAAACGGTCAATAAATGCTGTGAAGCAGAAAGAGAATAAAACACAAGACCTACATATTGCACAGGAGCTTACAAAACAAGCATATCCCAAGCCACTCAAAAAACAACCTGTCAAAACAGTACCATTCACACTATACTCTTGTCTTCTCAACATCACCACCCCACAGATACATACATTCAAAACTGCAGGCAGTGAAATTTTTAGTCAGTACGTTACTGTTTCAGTTTGAGGATCTACAAAATGGCAGCTAGAACTGAATACTTTCCTGGAAGCTGAGAATGCTTTGAAATGTTAGAAGGCCTGCTGGAGTAATAATAAAATGTAATAATCATAAGTTAAAGAAAGGGTAGGCTCTATATAAATGCAATTTATTACGATTATAATTCTCAAAAGAGAATCTTCACATCTGCTCAATCTCCTCTTTTCCTTCATTTTAAAACTCAAGCGCCCATTAGAGCAATTTGTGGAATGAATAAATGAATAATCTCTTCACATTTTCTATAGAGGAATCTAACTTTGTCAGCTTTATCCCCAGCAAGCATTTTTAACAAATGTTTAAAGTTTAAAATAAATTAAAGTAATGACACTATCAAGACAAGAAAAAGTGGCAAGCTAAACACTGCTAAATCACAACGCTGCACTACAGTAAACTTCTTATCAATGTTCTCATCTGACCAGGACACATTGTAGTGTTAGAAACATGACTGGCAAACGGTGAATTGAAAGCATTGTATTCACTGTTATATGGATTTCATGGATCAATCAAAAAGACAACCAAAAGGAATGTACAACATAAAAAAAAGAACTGTGGAAAAAAGTCCCACATGCTATGAACTACAGTCAAAGAGTACATGGAATGTTAGTGCTAACACTCCTACATCATAAGTTAATATTAATAATATAAAAATCTTTCAAAAAAAGGTATGCTTTTGTGCAGTAAAGTCCATACTTAATCAATAAAAGACGCGTCTCATCTCGAAAAGTACAAGAACAGCACCAAAATTTCATATAAACAGCAAGAAATGCCGACTTCATTCAAAGACAGACTTGTGATTATTTCAGTTTCCAAGTAAAGATACAGCCATCATTGTTTTTCATTCCGGTTGCTGGAATACACAGACAATGCACTTTGAAAACTAATGTTGCTGTCTTATCAAATATTTGCATTTCTCAGATATAGTTGTCTCTCTTCAAAGAAATGGAAAACTTTCCCAAGCCTGGCTTATTTTAAAAAATAACCAAAAAACATCAAATAAAGTTTGCCCACAGGAGACAAAATATCAAGGGTTTAATCATATTACTGTTGACAAACACAAAATATATTTCCTGTCTACTTAAAGCACATAATTTCAGTTCCAAAAGCAAAGGATACTTATACTAAAGCATATAATAATGAATCGCACAACTTAAGCTTGAGAAGCTGAAATTGGACAAAAGATTTTGGGGACTATTTGCTGTTGGCTAGAAAATGTTTGTCACTTCAAAAAATAATGTAAATGTGAAACGTTACAGGTATGAATTCAAGACATAATAAATATATGTAAAGAACATAGTTGAGAGATTAAAACCTGGAGGTTGAAGCTTTGTCATTTTTAAGAATGGCAATGGCATTCTTGACGCTTCCAGTGTGCACAGATAGGAGGTTACAGGTTGGGAGGATGGGGGGGAGAGGTATATTATAAGATGTTTTGTTTGTTTGAGCAAAGAGAAGAAGATCTGTATGTGTTAGTGCAGGGAAATGCAAAACAGACAGACAGAAATAACAGAGGGAAAGAAAAAAGAAGTAGGACCTGCCAGTGGCACCCTCTAGTCTCCCTCCCTCCCTCCTTCTTACACAATGTAGGCCTACACCTCTGCTTTCCTGTCTTTCCATAACAGACAACAATAATTTAAGGGTCAGGGGAGTAGGAAGAGGGGCGCAACTATGCTGTTGAAGGAGGGGAGAGGGGGATCTTATAATTCTCGGGGTGTAAAAGTAAAAAGATACACAATTGACAAACGAGTGTTAATTGGAATTAAAAAGAGAATAATTGTTGCAATATGATGTGTGACATACTCAACTGCCAATCTGGTTTTCTAGAACCCTATTAAACTCAAAATAGAACTTCGGTATTTCTCTGAGAATAGTTTCACGCACACAAAGCTATAAAAACAGGCCAAAAAAATACCAACTTTTGCAATTAGGACATTCGAAAACCTATTTGTCCCCAGGTGAGGTAAGAGCGAGATACAAGTTTTCCTTACTTTTTGCTCCCATGTATTTCACAAAATGGTCATAATGCGGGCATTCACATTCTTTAGAGGAACAACAGCATGAGACAGATTCCCAGTGGTTTTTTATCCATTTAAGTCAACAAAATAACTCAGATTCAACGAGCACATAAATGAGTGAACTCAGATTGAACAAAGTCGCAAAAAATCCTATCTACTCTATTCCAAGAGACCATTGATCGCACTTATACATGGATCATTACCCGCCTATTGTGTATATTTATTTGCGTCCTATCAGAAGCCTTCTTTCACACAACACATGCCCTGTACCTGGGTAATTCATTCTGCTTACAAAAACATACCATCCAAAATAGAACTTGGCTGTGACATCATTATGAGCATCTCCCTGCCCACAACACTTTATCACTAAAAGATACAATCAAAATTGGTCATTGCTACGTGGGTTACATGAGTGCAACAAAAAAGAAGGTAGACATTTGAAGATGCAAATGCAATTGAGGAAAATATGTCACATGTCTCTCAAGAGATTAGCACAGATAATCCATAATGGAGACACAGTGCAAGGCAAACAATGTAATCACAGAGAAGCTGTGAACAGAAAAAGTCAGGTTATGGTGAAATACAACAGATGGGTACAAAACAATGTGGTGTAATTATTATATATACTAAATTACAGGTAGAGCAAAATAGGTGATAAATAAGCAGACCTAAAAATTTAAGAAAAAAAATTAGCATTCAGCACAGGGAAATGACAATATGTTGTTTTTAATTATTTTAAAAGTTGAAAAATTAAATGATCTCTTTAATAAAATGTAACAATAACACTGGAAACAATCCACTCTCAAAAGACACATATTCCCATACCGGTACTCGGTCAAAGACATGGTTGTGACCCAGAATGATCTATACAGAGATTTTCCAATTTCTAGACATTATGCGCACTCATTTTTTCATAAGGCCATATGATACACAGAAGAGGAACATCCTTTGACATCATCAAACTTTGGTATATCCTATAAAGGCAAGTGACAGATAGCACAAATAACTGGACAACCAAATACCTTGTCTTCACACCACACGGTGGCATCAGTAACAAAGCACAGGATCAACACATTATCCGTTTTATATTTTATAACAATGCCAGGTCCTACATTGAGTTCCTCGGAAAGAATAGATAAAAACAAAACATAAAATATTTCTTTTTTTTTCTCCACTCCATTCCTTTGTGAACAAAGCTCATCCGATACTACGGGGTGGACTTGCCAAAGATTTTTCTCCTGACCAAGAGGAAACCTCTGGTGACCTGTCCCATGCCCCACTGGAAGAAACCAAGATAAGCACCCACTTTTTATTTATCTTATGTAATCAAAAAAACTTTTGAGAAGTAAACATAAGCATTTTACAAAGTGGTTACCCCTGGGAATATATTACAAGCAAATTCCCACACTTCAGGTCCCAGAATTAGAAGACTGTCAAAAGAAGTAAATGCCTTCTATAAGTAAATTGTTCATATGAACATGAAGAATCAGATCTGAGGCAAGATAAAAGTTAGTTCAAAACAACTGAAAAAAAAATGAGACTACCATATCTATATAATAATTATAACATTCATGCCAGTGAAAAAAAATGCATAGGAACAACAAGTAATTAAGTTACATGAATGTGGTTTTCCACTCGACCACCCACAAGATTCATTCCTCCTAGCACCCCCGTACCCCTTTAATACCTCCCTTTTCCATTCATTTCGAATCAAGAAGCAATTTATCTTTCTTAACTCTTTGAACACACATTCTCTGGGAATTTTTTTTTTTAAATTAAATCTTTACTCTTCAATATGACCTATGTAAACCACCCATGTTGTAAAGGAATCTAGTCATATCATATATCAAATCAAAGTTAAATGCAGGCAAAAGTTGAAAATATAGGAATCATGAATGCACAACTCGTATTTGTAGAGATAATGAAAAATACTGATGAAAGCTGACAGCATTTTTTCATAGTTGCAGGATTTCGTGACAAATGCCGAGAGCACAGTTCCAAGTTTACCTAATTGACTATGGTTCCCGTCACAGGTATGGGGCGGACGGCCGACAGGGTGGGATTCGCAATTTTGTTCCGTATCTTGTGCTCCCGTCACATGCACGGGAACGGACTCCAGTGCTAGTTTAGCCACTTGTTTCGTTTTATGCCAAGTTTGGCGGAATTTTGCGGTAACTTTTTAAGTAATTGAAGGTGAAGGACAGTCACCTCATCTGGGGTTGACCTGACCGGAACTCGCTCTATGTTTTTTTTCTATACAGCTGATAGTAATCCGACAGTCTTGTCAAAGTAACGGTCGCATGAACTAGAATCACATAATTTCGCTGTTTTCGAAACTTTTGTTCGTTTTGCTAGTTCTAGTGACTCAAGATATGATGTGATCTGGATATGTACCCAAACACGGCCCGAGTCAGTTTTAGGGCTAGATCTAGCACTAATACTGGTGTTGTAGTTCGCGCGACGAAATCACAACTTCGTTCCCTACATCTTTCAAATGTAATTCAGTGTATGGGTCTGAATAAATGCACAGACTAGCTTTTATATTTTCACCAAACACTCACACGTGGATACAAATCAAAACAGAACACTTTGAACTTTTATTTTTGTTGTTGTTGTGAATTTCATTGTATCTGTCACGTCTCTGGAAATGTTTCGACAAATCAAATTCATGACAATTTTTTAAAAATCATATGAATTAAAGTATTAAATCTAGACAACTTAAATTTTTTTGCAATAGATTAAGTTTAAATGTAAATTTACTGGATTAAAAAAAATTACAATAGGGTAATTCTGAGAGTTGTGGTGGTGTTCTGAAATACCCCCAAAAATGCCAGTACTAAGCGCTATTGACTGGTGAAAGTGGCCTGTAGTCAGTGAGTTAAAGAGTTAATATTTCAATAGCATTAATTAATTTAATTTTAGAGAATTGTACATTATTTTTAAAACCGTAACCATAGGAAAAGAAACCTAAACAAACGCAGCATGCTTTTATCCCAGAGAGTTCTCTTGTCTTACAGTGGCGTCTTTTCAACCTCTCCTCACAGTAGGAATATGTAAATACATAACTATGGTGAAGAACAATAATTTTTTAGTTCACAAAAAATTTCACTTGTAGATAAACAAAACAAGCGAAAAAAGAGTTGAATTCTTATGTGCTCAGACCTTTCACATAACCTAAACAAAACTATAATTAATGGTACTTTTGAAGGACAAAATGCTGAAGAATTTCAACAAGAGGAACATGAACTAACATGACACAATAAATTCATCTTTCCATTGTGATGAGATTTTTTTAAAAATTGAACACATAAAATTTCAGAACACGGTTATCTTTTAGTCCAGACTGTTAAACAATGGTCCACAAAACCAAAACCCTGGAACTTAAAACATTGTAAAGAAGCAGACAATTACATCTACACTTGAGATACTATGACCAAATCATATTAATAACTATTAACCAAATAATAGGCTATCTGAAGCATTTTAAAAATTGTGAAGCAAAATAACAGCTGTGAACAAACATTAATGTAGGGACAAACCCAAAGAAGATATACAAACATTCTGAACAACACAATTTTGAAAATTATTTTTTTTTTAATAAAGAATTAAACTAACCATGTCATATTGTACCTTCTCCCCATCACCCCATCTTGCGTAATTCAATATGGCAGTTATTTCATTGGTATGAGGAATACCATCTCTCTCATTTTCTTTGACACTCTCCCACACGAAACAACCTTTAATCGAAAATGAACATTTCAACATAACCCTAAATTAACTTTATATTGGACAGCAGATGGTTACAGACCACAGAACATAACTTCCTGGTGTATCCTTTCCCAACTCATTTAAGAGAGTAGATCTTGAATATGTGCTTTACTTTCTCACACCTCATGTTTCAATCCCATAAGAACATAGAAATGAATAAAACTGCTGATGGATTAAGAACTTTTTTCATCTTACTGATCGCGGGGGTCTACCTACACCAAATCAATCTGCAGGGCAGTTCTTCTCTCTTTCATTTCCCCTTGGCAGAACAGTCTACGACTCTATGACATTTTGGTTCTGTTGGGGCTTTTTAAAAGTGCTATATTTTAGAGGCACAACCCACATCTAAACATTTGCTTGCGACAAGGCTGAACTAGTACAAGAGGAAGTCGTTTTCTTAAAGCTAAACAAATAATTGTTACAAATGAAATTAGACTGAAAACACAGCAATGTTTAAATGCTTGCGTAAGTCTATGAACAGATTTAATATCATCCAACATGCAGTCCAGCTACATCTTCAAACAATACATAGCAGTGAACTCATTAAAAAACAAACATTAATTCAATATGAGAGAGAAGTACGAAAGATATAATCAATCTTTATGCTTAAAAAACCAACACCACATTTCCATATTAATAACTTTTACATGTCCTCCTTATCAATCATGCACTTTTCCCAGATTATAAACAGCAGATTATAATCTTATCCTCTGTGAAAAAAGGTGGCATATTCATATTGTACGCATAGATATACAGATCAACTGCATACAATTTGGAATGAGTGCAAAAATGTTTTAACATCATTCATCAGTTTCATGTATTCTGCCACTTTCAATAACACAGCAGCAGCATTCTATTGTACGTAGCAATTGCTTGGCACACCACAGCAGGTACATCGCTCATTCAATGGGCGAGGAGGTATCAGATCCAAGTCCTCATCATCAGGTTCTAGGTCTAGGTTATATCCATCTTTGATTAACTGTTCAGTGATTTCCTTTTGTGCTGCCTTGGGTAGTCTTGGTATATCAAATTCATCCTCCTCACTGAAAAAAAATAAATAAACAGTAGGTATTTTCACTCAGACAAATGTTAATATATATACAAAATGAGTCTTTTTGCTCTACTGCCTCAGAAGAAGGTGAGTTATGGATACCCTAAAAACCACATGTCAAGGGTACACAGTTTGCTCTGTTCAATACAAACATAAAAGAAGAAGGAACATTCGTTGTAGCTAAGAAGAATATCCCAGGACAAAAGGACTAAAAGATAAAAAAATAAAACATCACTGCTTAGGTATCCCAGAACATATACATATACTTACACAAACTGTTGAAGAATTCAACATGACTAAGATTTATTGCCATGTTCAAACCAGTTTGTTCTGAATTTGTTTTTACTCATTTCAAGGTATATGAACAGAAAAACAATTAACTAGACAGGACCACAATACCAGGGCCAACTTTATAACATATTGACAGGTCTAAGGTGGCCCGAGGACTGACAAGAATCTTTTTTTTTTTAACAGTACATCTGCGGAGCTTACACACATATATATAGCCTAGCTTCTGACCCTAACTTCTTTTTAATTTGAATTAAAGCTGGAGATTTACGTGTAATTGGTTGCTTGTTTGTTTATTTTTCCATGGGTATGGCAATCCTGCAAGGCAGATTTAGATGAGGCAAGACTAGCCACAGTTTGTCTCTAGTCTCTGGCCTTTTCCAGTCTGCCAAAAGTCAAAATGGCAACACTGGTGGTATTGGTATCCCATTATACCTCCAGCCCCACTGTACCGCTAACTTTATGCTCATCTTAAGGTAGACAGTATGAGGTTTGACTGTATATGTCACTTTTAGATTTTGTACCAAAAGAGAGCCCCAGCATAGTGGATTTAACACCCCCCCCCCCCCCCCCCCGATAAAAATTACTAATAGTACCAGCATTTTAACATTTAGAATTTGAATATTATATTTTGACATAATATTCCTCGAGCACAAGAAATTGATACCACAGATTAACCCTATCCGTGCGTCGTGTTTTACTTTCGTATCCATACGACGTGAGGAACTCTGTGCCCCCACTTTCCAAAGAGGAAATTTACTCGTTAATCCGATCCCTACGCTTTGCATAGCTCTGTCAAAATGATTTTTTGCGTTATACTGAAAGTTTCAAAGAGACCTTAGCACTAGATGTATTCTAAAAAGTGAAGAACACAACCCCTGGAGTACAAAACGATCCCAGACATACGGATAGGGTTAAGAAACAGCAATTCAACAATTTTCAAAATTTTGGGTTCGGAACAATTGAACAGCTTGACAGCGATATGATTCAGAGCTCTGACACAGTTTTCAGCCATCACCTGTGGTGTGGTGGTCAGGCACTTCAATGTTGCAATCAGAAGGCATGAGTTCTATTCCCCTGTATGAGAATTTTTTGTCAAGTATCTCTCACAGCGGCAAAAACTGGCCGAAATCGTGCCTCTTAGTTTCCCAGGCCAGCAACATCTGGAAGTCATTAAATCACCGTCGGAACTGCTCCATGCCGGGTTATGCGGGGGGTCACTGGCCGCTACGTTTCGCATCAGTTGCAGGCGGGCAGGTCATGGAGTAATTAACACTTTTGACACTAATTATCGGCAGTAACCTCACTCTAACCACAAATTATTCCATACAAAAAGAAAAGAGCAAGATTCCCCCTCTTAATCTGCGAAAACCCGATCTTAATGCGACCATATTTGCCGATGTTACAGTGTGTGCAAAATGTTCTGAATTTCATCTATATTAATCTGTGTGTGCTGCACTTAATTCACTTTTAATTTCCAAAGTTCCAGTTCAATCTCAACAAATTTTGGTACATGCACTGATGACATGTTTGTGCTTTACATGCATAATTTTCATCATTGTTTGAAGAATAGTTATTGCAATATTATTAAGTCGCTTACATCTGATTCTCATCCAGTGCCTTGTTATTTGGCGCATGCAACTGTGTATTCTGGATTCTATGCTATATTAAGTTCAACAGTTCTCTGTTAATTTCATAGATTGTTGTTTCTATGAAAGACAGACATATTTGTGCTTAATGTGTAAAAATTTCATCTTTGTTGATAGAGCCGTGTTACGATATTAGGTAGAATCCATTTGCACGTGATTCATCTCTAACAGGTTTACTGAAATCTCCCAATGGAACACACACATGAGAGACATTCCTCCTCCTTGAATGAACTTTGTTGCGTTTGTGGGTGTAAGTAAGAACGTGACTAAAGTACAACGGAGGCTGAAAAGAAAGGCTAAGACATGCAAGTCATTGCAAAGTGGTATTTTATTAATTTATGATATTGACATTAGAGAAGACACAGATGACAAATATTCGAAGTCTTTTTGCCACAAATGCCACACGAGGATCTATGATACTAAGAAGAATACCATCCCATCCGCCCTTAAAAAAGCGCGAGATCTGATCAGAAACAGCCAACACATAGGGTGTACATTCGACAATCAAACTACGATAAAAGATTGCAGGGTTTGCCATCATCTTGTCAGTTTATCAAATGGCTGCTTGAAATCAGCAAAGGAGCCTGCCGCAACAGTTGCTGGTGACTCTCCCTGCACCAGCCCTAGTCTCCACTCACAATACAGCCCTGTCACAGCCAGTCAAACAACCTCCACATATGACCCAACAACCAGACCCTCTAGTTCAAACACACCACATTCCTCTGACATAACTAATAATTCAGTGTATATTACCATAACTCTTTCACTACCAGGGGGGTTTTCCTCACCTGGACCGGGCCCCATCTGTGAATTACTTTTTTACTCTGCCTACCGTCGGACAAATTAAAGATTTTTTTGTTCAATTTTCAATATTAGCCACATGTATTATAAATACGGAAATAAAGGGGAAATAATGACCTATCTCAACATGTTGCTAAAAATGATCATTTTTCAGCCTGAGATTTCAGATTCGATAATAGCGAAAGTAGGTGCAGCTTTGAGGCAGAAAGTGGACAGCCGTGAAAAACGGCTCGCTGTCCAGCGCTGGGGGGTAACTCGAGCCGTGATATAAGACGGCTGTATTTGATCACATGCAGTTTAAAAAATATCCTAGATATCTTCGTTGCGTTTTCACAAACTGTACATTGAAGATGGAACACAATGTGTATATTGATAGCCCTGCTTTCATTTGTGAGCGTTGATACAAAATGTGTAAAATTGCCGTGGTATGTAACCCCGCGCGTGGAGTGATCGCAGGACAGGTAGACTGACCGGCAGCTGACCCTGGTCACGCTGACTTAGCAGCGTACGGCCTGGCGAAACTAAACGACCACTGATTCTGCGCTGTGCTCTATCTCCTAGAACATTGATCCCTCTCAGTCCAGATTAACCAGAAAAGGCAGGGTCAAAGAATGGGGCCTCCTAAATGATTTCAAACTGTGGGCGGGAGGTGTATACGGTATTCAATAATTACAGGCCTTTGTAGTACCAAAGTTGGAAGCATGCAAAGGAACCATTTAACATACTTTTGCAAAATAAGTAAGACATTTTAAATAGATATCTTAATACTTTCTTTTTTTTTCAACAGCTCAATTTCATCAGCATTTTTACATGCCAATAGACTAAAACAACTATGCAAAGCAAAGACAAAAGTATCACCTGTCATCAGACATTATCGCCACTAAGGGCTGCTGATCAGCAGAGGAACCATCCATATCTATATCTTTCTGGGTCACTCTGCTGTTACTACTTGGCACTGTGAGTCTAAAAAAGAAAGACAATAAAAAAAAAAACATGAGGTGCCGAAAATCAAACAATCAGGAAGGAGAAGAGAGGTAAAAATGAAGAGGAAAAGAATAAAGAATATAACTAAAACTATAATTTAACACTTTTCACTACGATAACCATGCATTCGTAATTTTTCTCAATAGGCCTACTATTCTGCACCTTGTTATTATCTTCACCGATATGTACATCAAATTTACCTTTCTTTTCATTACATCGTTTCTACAGGAAAAACATTTTTTTCATCAAGAGCATAAATATAATATATAAGCCATGCTATCATTTTTTTTAAAATGCCTTTCTGTTTGTAACTGTAGACCTCTCTTTCAATCTAAGTTTTGTTTACAATGTACAGCCACAGCATTGATGAAAAAAAATCTTAACACAGGGTGACTGCCAACCCGGCTTTTCAATTTTCAAGGGGCATGTTACATAACAATGACAGCGCGTGCTCCATTTATACATGCACACACACACACACATGTAAGTACACTATAATCAATCAACAACATGTCAGCGTGGCACTGGGATACTGTGTGACCTATGTATTTCAGTCTGTTCTTACTTACTTATATTTTCCTCTCATAAAAATTGCCTCTATACAAACTATATAAAAAATATTCTTGCTTTGAGCCTAACAATAGGCCTAGAACCAGAATATCGACTGTCAAAAACCAGCTTGGGAGTCAAGATTTATATAATAAACATGAAAAACAAAAAATTACAGCTGTAACTCAAAGTAGAGTAATAACTTGAACTGCTGAAGTAGACCTATTCAGTGTGAGAGGTGTAAGAACTGTGGGAGGGCAAGATGCAGTGACACTGAAAATCTGCGAATCTTGAAAAGAAATCTAAAATATAGATCAGATATACATGTAATTTACTATCATGAGAGAGAGAGAATGAGAGACAGAAAAGACAGAGAAAGAGAGAGAGAGAGAGAGAGAGAGAGAGAGAGAGAGAGAGAGAGAGAGAGAGAGAGAGAGAGAGAGAGAGAAGAAAAAAGTATTCACTTGGTGAGGTCACACTACTCTAAAAAAAGACAAAGACAATGAAACAAACGTACTATCACTCATCCAATGAAACGTGAACCTTTTGATTAAAAAATACGGCTTACAAGGTATGAGTATGACCGATCCCGATTCCTCACAAGGCCTGCACCATTGTGCGCTTTGCAGAAAGCACTAGTAATAATCAAAATTCTAAATACTAAATTTTGCTTTCAAGTTCAGTTTTTGTCATCTGGAGTTGCCTTCAACCCCACCCCTCACCGACTACTGTATCTTTTTTAAAAATCAACAATCCCCCTATTTCGGAGCCCTATACTTTGCAGCGCTCAGACTTTGAATGAACTTTGGTGACCCCAACAATCACCAGTACTCACAGTGTGATGCGAACGCACAGGTTCACTGACCAGTCACGATGGCGCGACAAGACGCTTGTATAACTTTCTTTTTTTTTCCGCAAGTGACAGCACAGGACAAATATTGATTTATTTTCATGGCGACACAGCGTTTGTAATGCAGGTTACAATGTTGCATTAATCAGACTGCTACCGGCAAATTTCTGGGTGGTAACGAAAGCGAAAGTAGATCGAGCTTCGGTATCACACATATATTTCCGCTTGCCGCCATAGCAGCCTGTTCGCGTGAAACGTACTCTCAGACTGGCAGAGCTCCCAGTGAAAAATTTTCCCAACCCCTGAACTTTGTCGGAGGATCGCGATATGCAGACAATGGCACAAAACAAAAACACAAATATAGGGGATCTGAAAATTGGGAAAACCATTTTGGATGGGTTGACAAAGCTCCCAAGGCTGTAATTCGACTGCCGAGTCTTGATCTGCGCGATGTGTGCCTCTGTTCTCAGATGTTCTTTCAATGTACTCGCACCCTTTCCTTTTTAAGTAACAAATTGCACCACTTGATAAGGCTTTTCCACTGACGTTTATCTTGGCAATGCTATCGCCTACCTTTGCTTGGAAATCTACTCCATTGATTGTCACATTCACCACATCTTCTAACCACTGATACTTCCACTTATTCTTGCAATCTTTGTCTATTTCTTTCACAATGGCCTCTTCACTCTTTGAGAGAACGTGAAATGCCATTTTCCAGGCTTCTTTGTTCTCTCTTTCCTTCCAACACAGACAGACCGAATGTTTGGGAAAAGAAAATGTTGCCAGATACATGTATTCGCATAAATTGTGAAAGTCAACCGATTTCGATAAAAAACGGAAAGGCAAAGTAAGTAGTAGAGTTGTGAACAGGAAGTAAAGGTGGGCGGTTAGTGCCAAACTGGCATACACCACTCTATTATTATGTTCTCCAAATTTTCGCATTTTTTTCTCGGAGAAGAAAATTATGAAACCCGTGCAGACGCGAAGCGTGACGGAAACATGACCACGCGATGCTCAGCGATTCCGCGGCCGCTAATCTCATCCCCGAACTTTCTCCGAACCGCGAACTACGGAAATTCGCGGATCTGCGGAAGTCTGAGAGCCCTGGACTGGGAAAAGCCGAAAGAATATCACAATCGCGACCGGCAAAAATAAACCCAAGGACATTATCTGATTTGGTTTTCAAATGTTCGAGAGCATTTATGTATTTTCCCAGGTCTTTCCTGAGGCAATTTACAGATTTTCTCAAATTCCCAGGGCAATCCCGGGTCTCGGCAATTTTTTTCAAATTCCCGGGGGATTTCCGGGGCCTGGCAGTCACCCTGTCAACACATACATTGGTGAATCTGTTGGGAAAATATTAATGATAAGGAAAAAAGATATCACAGAACTCAACATACCTAGATCGAGAAACAAAACTGGTTTTCTTCGGCTGTTGATCAATCGGGACAGAATTGGATCTTCTCGCCATGTCTCTCTGTCTCTCTGAGAAGAGAAACAAAGCATAGAGGCAGTGAGACGATGTCCACAAATTATTAGTAATACAAATCCACAATTCAAAACCATATGATCAAAAGTTCATGATAGCAATAAAATAATTTTAAAATAATCATTGTTTCAGAACACAGATCTACCCTACAAACAGTATCCTTTTACAAAAAGAGAAAGACATGAAACAGCAACAAAATTAAACATTTCATTACAATATGCACACAAAGCTTGTTTGTGCAATCTCCATAATTATTCATTGAGAGACGTCAAATAAAGTTTCTGTTCAATACTTTCAGAACACTCCTCCCCACCCCGCACCCCCAAACCACCTGTAACATTCATTTAAATCCGTCATGATTGTCTGTCCAACTCCATGTCAGCTACTTGCCTATCTTTTTTTGCAATTCTGAGGTTTTCTTCAGAGCTTTGTAGGCCAAGGGTTTTGTAGGGACTGGCTGATAGCCATTCTGGAAAAAGAGATATGAAACAATTAAAAGACAATGAATACTATAAACAATGATCTTTGTCTACATATAAAAGGAATCTACACTAGCATCAAAGAGCAAACTGGTGACTCGTTATGGAAAGTCATGGTGTGGTAGTGAAAGGGAAATCTAGGGGTGTTTCAGGAGTGCTTGCACCTGTATTTCACCAAAATTTGATGATTAGCAGTTGCTTCGATATTTTCTTAAAAACGATTCGGGATGGATTTAGCAGATGATGCGTGTTCTGCAGCAAAAAATACAGCAGTTTAGTAGTGTCCAAAAGCAGTGCATCTGCATGTGAGAGTGAAAGTAAAATTTCAGCGAAATTTCCAATTATTATAATAGTGAATGAATTTTGCCCGTTTGCACTAAAAGAAAGTAAAATAAAAACTAAAATGAAGCAATATACCAGAACTGTACAGTACTTATGCATACATTTATTTTCAACCTGAATGGACGCACAGAAAAAGACCACCCAGTGTCGGAGAGAAGTACCCAATTACATCAACTTAACAATGAAAAAACGAAGTAAGTGGCTAGCCACTAGTAATTATTCAGGTTTAAAATACATGCATGTCAGTAAGGCATAGGTCTGAAACACACTTTAGGTATTGCTGACTAAAATTTTAAGTATTTTGAGCTTGTTGTCAGTATAGCCATCATTACTAAATACTAGTCTAGCCGTACTTAGGTTAAGCCCTATTGACCAAACCCTGTTGAGTACACAGGTCTCATTAGTAATTACTCAGGTTTAAAATACATGCATGTCATTAAGACGCCTTCTGGTTTTGTCTCAAATACAAATACTTTAGGTATTGCAAACTAAAACTTTATTTAGATCTACAATTCAGTATTTTTTTCTTTTTGTCAGTCTTGCCATCATTATTAAGCACGGCTAACCTAACCGTCAATAAGTACAGCTAGCCTGCCAGTCTAACCGTACCTTCCTTGACAAAAATATTTCTCAGAAAGACAAATCAGGATTGTCACACATTTCAAATCTCAAGACTCTAACTTTAAGTGAAAAAAATCAAAGGCTATTCACACAAAAAAACTATGTCTTTTTGTTGGACAAGCTATACTATAAATTTCTTAGCCTTGTCTTCTAAAGGCTAGAGTAGAACTTTACGCTTCACAGTACTCACAGCACACATTTCAGATTACACAATGCCACAATGTCACACCACAAAAAGTGACCGTAGAGCCATAGTGTTACATTCTGCACGTTTTTGAAAAACAAGATGGATTTCAAGAAGACAGAAGATTGCTTTGTTGTTATGGTGGCAGCAAAGGAGTGGAAGGTTTAAAAGCCTAAATTCAGCATGTCTGTGAAGCATGCACCCTTATAATTTGAGAAGAGTATCCCACGATGAATATCATTGATGCCCCCGCTGTCATTTTCACTCATCACACTTTCATTGCCTAAAAAAATAGAAAAATCAAGCAAGTGATATCTTCCACTTCCACGGGTCCACAAGCCATGCGAGGCAGTCACTTCTCACTTCTTCGTCTTTTCTTTTGAAATACAATATAATATAGTGATTAATTAATGTTGAAGCCTACTCTTAGGTATCGAATATAGGTGTGTCCCCACCCCACCCCCCTATTGATTTTCAGCATTTTGCACCCCCCTCCCCCCCACCCTTATTTCATACCCCTCGTTCATTATTTTTCCGCTTGCCACGACCGAGGATCATGTGAAACATTGTATGTGTCATGACGCAGTGGAATCAGGCGCCCGTCAATTTTGGGGCATGTGAAGTTATTGGTATTAGCATAAAGCTTATTCATTTGCCTGGCTTTGGATGGAAAAAATACCCATCTAACTTGAAGACAAGTTGAGATATTTGCGATTGAAGAGGTGGGGGTAGCCTGGTTTCAGAGGTAAAATTAGCAATAAAATGGCCACCAAAGTTTAGTGACTTCCAAAGCTCGCGAGTCCATGGAAACTAAAAATCTTCAATTTTTGTGCCTTTAATCGACGTTTTCCAGTTAAATCCATATATAGAAATGTGTTTTTTAATGGCCATAGAAGGTGCTGGGCCAAAAAACAAAAATTCGAGAAAAATTTCCAAACTGGCAGAAAAATGCTGGTTTCTTGTACTTCATTATTTTGACGAGCGCCTGATTTAATATAAATGATATTATTTAACATTTATATAGCGCATTTCCCAAAAAAGTAGCTCAATGCGCTTTCCATTGGAATATACCCATTTTCAAAACCTTTCTTACTACTTCCTTTCTTCTCATGCAATATATATTTATGCTCACACACACGGACTATTTTCATTCAGACGTAGGCACAGAACAACTATAATAAAAATAACGTTAAAAGCTTATGAAGGATAGGCCTGTAGGAACAGAAAATGCTTAAGATGTCTTTTGAAGCTATCAAGTGTTCTAGTTTGTCTTAGTTCCATGGGTAATCTGTTCCACATAAATGGACCAAGATATGAGAAAGATCTCACTCCACATGATTTGTAGATTTTACTGGTGCCACAAGTAGGGTGTTATCATTTGATGAACATTCAAAACACGCCAAGTTGGTAGCTCTAGATGTTCGTCCAATGAAATTATAGAGCAAATTGACCCATTTAGACATGAGGAGCTCAAAAGGATAGTCAGGAAACAAGACTTCCATTTTTCTATACAAAATCTTTCAAATGAGCTTGATTTTGTATGAAATAATACTACCTGATAAAAAATAAGCTTATTTGATAATTTTGTTATACCATTGTGCAGGTACAAAGAACAATTTGAGTGCAAAACATTCGGAAATTGACCTATATTATCCCCTTTGAACCCCAGGTCATTCATAACAAGAGCGTATAGAAAGGTTATTCGAATGGGCAAAACTACTCGTAATGTCTTATCAGCTTCTGAGAAGGGGTTATTCACGTGTTTGTAGCACTTTATAAATAGAAAGCTATGAAAGATACAGCGTTATATTCATCGTCGATTAACACACTCCCACGGTATTCATGGCCAAAACACATGTTTCCTGGCGCACGCGCGCTGTACACCAACAGTACACACTGAGTGACCCCGGCAGCCTGCCCCGAACGTCCGACGTAATCGGTTGCTGATAAGTTTCGCATCTCAGCAGAGACACAGGGCAAGAGTTAATTGAGCGGCATGCTAGAATGAATTAAATTATAATTTATGATTGGCATGGTCTAAAGTTATCAAAGAAAGCTTTACCATTATTTAGTCACGCTGCCAACATATTCTTAAAGATTCCATGTTGTGATACGATGCTATAAAAAAACGCTCTCATCTCGACACCCCTTTCTCGCAAAATCGAAATATGCACACATAAGTTTTAATTATAACAAAATAACTATGAAATGGCTAGTAAATCTGATTGCAGAAATGATTTCTCTACCCAAAAATACATTTGGTAGCCAAGTTTCTGTCGAACACTCCAATTAATTACTGAGATATTGTCGATTTTCTTACAAAATCTGTTACTGTGTGGTCCACTTCTAGGAGTATTTTTCTATATGTGGGTCATTCATATTTTGCTGACCTTTACAACCCCATTTTATTTATGAACCGATTCTTAAAATTCAAAAAGCATAGATCTAATTCTTAGAATAGCAAACTCTTTCTTAGGTACCAAATTTTAAAAAAGGCCGGCTCTATTTCTCCGAACCGTTTCCGTTCTCGAGATTTGTTGCTCTCTGTCTCTTTCTGAATAGGCTGTAGTTATTCGCACAGGGTGTGTGAATACTATGAAATGTTATTCGCACAGGGTGTGCGAATACTATGAAGTTATATTCGCACAGGGTGTTTCAAAAGAAGGATGGAAATCGGGCCTACCATTTCCTCATTTTTTCCCCTCATCGCGCAAGGACAAAGATCTTAGGGGCTGGATTGAACCAGAGAGTTGATTGAACTTTGGTGGACCCGCCGTGTTTATATGTATTAATGCGCACTAGGCAAACAACGGACTTATACTTTGGCCTATACATTCATGGGTCCTAATCGACCGCTACGCGAAATAGTTCCCGGCGACGCGAGGCGGAGTGAGTGAGGGCTGCGAGTAGTACTAGCTGCGAGAATACCACGAGAGAGAGATAGAGAGAGAAGGGGGGACGAGACAAAGTTGTAAACGGACCTGCATTTTATTATCCGAATCACTGAAGAGATCGAAGTCCGAAATATCTAGGCGTCGGATGAGGATGTTTACCGCAGGAACAGGCGCAGGGTTCTCACTATTATATTAGTATTACTTGATCCCAGCAGCTGTTTCTTTTTAGGGGGAGGCAGTGGAGGGAGACCAGAAGTGGATGATTGACCAGCAGGTTCCTGATTTTCTTGATTACATGTCGTAGGCTTATTTTTTGCTCCTTTTCTTTTGAGGGGGAGGCAGCGGAGAGAGACCAGAAGAGGAGGATGGACCAGCAGATTCCTGGTTTTCTGTATTAGTCGTAGTACGTTAATTTTTGGTGGACCGCACCTTCTGCATTTAAGTTTAAGTTATTAGGATACTTATAGATCTAGTATTCGACAGTCGGGGAGGGGGGGGCTGCCACATGCAAATCATTTATAATAAACAGAAAAGTGGACCAGGAACATTTTATAGTTTGCTCTGCCCAAGAACTTTACTTTATAGTGGACCCACATTGCCAGCCTAGGCTAGGCTTAAGAGGTACCATGAGACTAATTAGAGACGATAGAGGCGCGGGTGAAGTTTACCAGACCAGTGAAAAGAGGGGGAGATATGGTGGAGGTATCTAGATTTGTTTCTAACGTGTACTGTAGCTATGCTGTCTTCTCAATTCAGTTCAGACTTTTTCTTCTTTTCGCTTACTTGGGCCAAGACTTGTCCGTAGCCTAGATTCTAGGAGAAATGGAAAATCGGGAAGGATTTTTAACCTGTCCTGTACCGTGGTCTCGATATATCCGTATTAGATCTAGATCTAATATACATGATGAATAACAAGCAAGCATAGAATGACCATTCCTTTCTTTTAAAAAAATTCTTTCACTCACACCAGAATCTACTCTTAAATATCTAGATCCACATTAGATAAAGAAAAATACATGTGTATAGTCTGTATTTAGTAACCCATCATCATCATGCCCATGTAGATCATAGTGGGAACAATAGATCTAGACATCTAATGGGCCTGTCTGTTCTCAGTGTCACTGGGAATAGTTTCTTGGCCTCATCCCAGTGACACAGGAACAATTCTGGCCTATTCCCAGTGCTTTCCAAAATTAAAAACCTTGGCCTAAAACTAAAGGTGGGATACCTGGGTGTGACAA
>NW_004797278.1:499645-504877 GCF_000002075.1 Aplysia californica | reverse complement strand
GGTATCTAGATTTGTTTCTAACGTGTACTGTAGCTATGCTGTCTTCTCAATTCAGTTCAGACTTTTTCTTCTTTTCGCTTACTTGGGCCAAGACTTGTCCGTAGCCTAGATTCTAGGAGAAATGGAAAATCGGGAAGGATTTTTAACCTGTCCTGTACCGTGGTCTCGATATATCCGTATTAGATCTAGATCTAATATACATGATGAATAACAAGCAAGCATAGAATGACCATTCCTTTCTTTTAAAAAAATTCTTTCACTCACACCAGAATCTACTCTTAAATATCTAGATCCACATTAGATAAAGAAAAATACATGTGTATAGTCTGTATTTAGTAACCCATCATCATCATGCCCATGTAGATCATAGTGGGAACAATAGATCTAGACATCTAATGGGCCTGTCTGTTCTCAGTGTCACTGGGAATAGTTTCTTGGCCTCATCCCAGTGACACAGGAACAATTCTGGCCTATTCCCAGTGCTTTCCAAAATTAAAAACCTTGGCCTAAAACTAAAGGTGGGATACCTGGGTGTGACAAATGAGGTCCAAAATCAACTTTATGTAGTAACTCTGTAGAAATACATCATATTATTTATGGCCGAATGATTGCAGTTTTACTTTTAGGGACTGTTCACAAAGACCCCACCCTCTTGTCACCTTTCCAGGGTTGGTGATTTTTTTTTACTTTTTTTATAAAAATTAAAAAAATCGATTTTTTAAATTTAAATCAGATTTTTTTTTATTTAAATCGGATTTTTTTTTTTTTTAATGTCGACACAGTTAGGGATTTTTTGTGGCTAAAAGTATGTTCTTTTAGTGCAAAATGCATTTCTTTATTTTAACTAATGATTAATTTAAGCAACTGCAATTTTAGAAAGCCTTAATCTGCTATATCAGTGAATTATGGCTACAGACAAAAAATGAAGAAAATGTCAGTCTAAAAGGAGGGGGGGGGGGGAGGGGAGGGTAATTATGCATAGATAAACTTGCATTTTATTTTTTATTACAGTGTGTGTGTGAGCACGCGCTTGTGTTTGTCTAAAAAGAAAAAGAAAATGCTAATTCCAATTATGAAAAAAAGTAAATTGAATACTGTATTATTTTACTACTTACAGTGACAGGGGGGGAAAGCAGACTTTTAAGCATGATTATATTAGTCTACTAAACCTTATATCTGTTTTATAAAACCAAGGAAAGGAATTCTGAATGTTTAAAGATGTAAAAACAGAAAACATTTTTTAAAAGTGATTTAAATCACTGAGTTTTATTTTTTAAATCAAGTTGATTTAAATTTTTTTTAAATCAACCCAACCCTGGTTTTCAATTATGAAAAAAAAAAGTAAATTGAGAACTGTATTATTTTACAGTGACAGGGGGGAAAGCAAACTTTTAAGCATGATTATATTAGTCTACTAAACCTTATATCCGTTTAAAATAAAACCAAGGAAAGGAATTCTGAAAGTTTAAATATGTAAAAACTTAATACATTTTTTTGAAAATTGATTTAAATCACTGATTTTTTTTTTTTTATCAAATTGATTAAAATTCTTTAAAAATCAACTGATTTAAATCAACCCAGCTCTGATTTCAATTATGGAAAAAAAAGTAAATTGAATACTGTATTATTTTACAGTCAAAGGGGGGAAATCAGACTTTTAAGCATGATTACATTAGTCTACTGAGCCTTATATCTGTTTTATGAAACCAAGGAAAGGAATTCTGAATGTTGAAATGTGTAAAAACCGAATAAAAATATTTTTTTTTAAAGTGATTTAAATCACTGATTTTTATTTAAAAAATCAAGTTGATTTAAATAAAAAAAACCAACTGATTTAAATCAACCCAACCCTGCACCTTTCCCAGGACACCCCCCCCCCCCCCCCTCAAGTTGCCGTCAACCAAAATTATGTACACATGTGTACGTTTAGATTTAACTTGTACAGGGTGCATTTGCACCTTTGATTTTTTTTTAAATTGTTTATTAATTTAAAGAATACAATAATGGTGGCGCTGCCTCTGCTTGCACTGGAACCGGATCGACTGGTACACGTATACAGCACTCAAGGGGTCTGTTTGGCCAATTTTGGTGGATCGTGTCACCACAAATTTTGTGCTATTAGTACTTTCATACTCTTTCAGAGCCTCTGTGAACTCTGAAAAACTCTTGAACTTGGCTCCCACGTCCATGTTGAATAGATCTAGAAAACTAGAACTAGATCTAGGTGTTGAGTAATTTCAGATTTGCGATGCAATAGCCTTGGGGCCAACAGAACGCTACTGGCAAGGTTCCCTCAGGGCTCTGTTTTGAAAAATGAATATGCCACGCAGGTAAGCTTATTATATAGGCCAAGACTGCCTAGTTTCGCATTTGCCAATCTCGCGCAGCGATCTCGCACAGCGTTCGCAGCGCGAAACGATCTCGCGCAGAGCGCAGGTCGGGTCGACCCTGTGCGAATATAATTATTTCTTATTCGCACACCCTGTGCGAATAATATTAATTCTTATGCGCACACCCGGTGCGAATAATATTATTTCTTATGCGCACACCCGGTGCGAATAACCACTTCCTTCTGAATACTGTCTATCGGTGTGGACGATCAAATTGACCAAAACAAAGTTAAAAAATGATGTTAAAACACAAAAGTAAATTAATTTGGTTGTCTACAAAGATGCTACGGCTATTTAACTTTTCGAATCGAGCCGAACTACGCGGGTCGCCATTTTGTTTTGACCGGAAGTTCTCGCGCTACTCCTCTCTCTCTCTCTTTCTCTCTCTCCACTCCCCACAGACAAAATTGTACGCTTTTAGTAGGCTACAGTTGTAATGGAACGTTTGTTCACGGCACAGATTTCTACAATTTTTCAGCTATCACAGCGTAGAATTCTGTGGTTTAGGGTGAACGCAAAATTTGTTGGCCTAGGTCTAGGCTATCACGGTGAACGCGCAGCGGGTGAGAATAGCCAAAAGACTCGCCTGCACTATTCTCACCCCGGGTGAGAATAGAGGTGTCCTTTTCATATTCTGACTCGAGTCCGAATAAGAAATTTTTTTATTCGGACTCGAAAAAATGTTATTCGAATAACGACAGCCTTCTCAAGAAAGTTTAACCAAAGATAGTACATAACAAGATGGGCCACTTCTCTCTTTGAGCCAATTAAAAAAGTGTCCTCAAAATTAGGTGGCGCCCTCTTTGCGAACAGAGTTACCCTACTTGAGTTTTTAAAAATCAAAGTGAAACTAGCATGTTTTGGGATAAATTTCGGAAGAACGCTTTTTTTTAAAGAAAGTGGCTATTCTCACCCGCCCGGAAGTTCTCGCAAGATCAACTCCTCCCCTCTTCTCTCTCTCTCTGTCTCTTTCTGAATACTGTCTATCGGTGTGGACGATCAAATTGACCAAAACAAAGTTAAAAAATGATGTTAAAACACAAAAGTAAATTAATTTGGTTGTCTACAAAGATGCTACGGCTATTTAACTTTTCGAATCGAGCCGAACTACGCGGGTCGCCATTTTGTTTTGCCAGGAAATTCTCGCGCTACTCCTCTCTCTCTTTCTCTCTCTCTCTCCACTGCCCACAGACAAAATTATACGCTTTTAGTAGGCAACAGTTGTAATGGAACGTTTGTTCACGGCACAGAATTCTACAATTTTTCTGTTATCACAGTGTAGAATTCTGTGGTTTAGGGTGAACGCAAAATTTGGTGAACGTGCACCGGGTGAGAATAGCCACAAGACTCGCCTACCCTGCACTATTCTCACTCTGGGTGAGAATAGAGGTGGCCTTTTTTAAATGGTTACGCTGACAAAAAACCTCTTCCGGAGGAAAGGGTGATGGTTTTCTTCGTTTAATTTGACTTTAGAATGAAAGGCGAGAGGTCATTAAAATTTTAAAAAACTAAAACTCCGCACTGAACGTACCCGAACTGCTGATGAACAGCAGTCGATCTGCGCACGCAAGGAGGTGCTATTCCTATTCTTCTTCTGTAAAAACAAAAGAGAGCTTCAAAACAGACTGCAGCGCCATCTGAAGCAAAGAGCATACTTCCTGCGGACACTTTTTTGGCGGAGTGGCCCATCTTGTTATGTACTAGATTTTTTCTAGATCTATCTTTGGTTTTACCGACGGCCACCTCTATTCTCACCAAGAGTGAGAATAGTGCAGGCGAGTCTTGTGGCTATTCTCACCCGGTGCGCGTTCACCCTAAACCACAGAATTCTACACTGTGATAACAGAAAAATTGTAGAATTCTGTGCCGTGAACAAACGTTCCATTACAACTGTAGCCTACTAAAAGCGTACAATTTTGTCTGTGGGTAGTGGAGAGAGAGAGAGAAAGAGAGAGAGAAAGAGAGAGGAGTAGCGCGAGAATTTCCGGGCAAAACAAAATGGCGACCCGCGTAGTTCGGCTCGATTCGAATCGTAGCATCTTTGTAGACAACCAAATTAATTTACTTTTGTGTTTTAACATCATTTTTTAACGGAAATGGCTATTCTCATCTGGGGTGAGAATAGAAAAACGATCTACCTCTCACCCCGGATGAGACGTGCCAGCGTAGGCTATTCTCACCCGGTGCGAAACAAGACCTGCTTTTCCTCATTTTGGAATACTGTCTATCGGTGTGGATGATCAGACTGATCAGATTGATAAAAGCCAAGAAAAAATTACGTTATAGCACAAAAGTAAGCTAATTTGATCGTCTTCAAAGATGCTATGGCTATTTCACTGTTCGAATCGAGCCGAACTACGCGGGTCGCCATTTTGTTTTGCCCGGAAGTTCTTGCAAGATCTACTCCTCCCCTCTCTCTCTCTCTCTGTCTCTTTCTGAATACTGTCTATCGGTGTGGACGATCAAATTGACCAAAACAAAGTTAAAAAATGATGCTAAAACACAAAAGTAAATTAATTTGGTTGTCTACAAAGATGCTACGGCTATTTAACTTTTCGAATCGAGCCGAACTACGCGGGTCGCCATTTTGTTTTGAACGGAAGTTCTCGCGCTACTCCTCTCTCTGTCTCTTTCTCTCTCTCTCCACTGCCCACATACAAAATTGTACGCTTTTAGAGGCTACAGTTATAAGTTATAATGGAACGTTTGTTCACGGCACAGAATTCTACAATTTTTCTGTTATCACAGTGTAGAATTCTGTGGTTTAGGGTGAACGCAAAATTTGTTGGCCTAGATCTAGATCTAGATATCTAGGCTATAACGGTGAACGCGCACCGGGTGA
>NW_004797278.1:497237-499545 GCF_000002075.1 Aplysia californica | reverse complement strand
TATCTAGGCTATAACGGTGAACGCGCACCGGGTGAGAATAGCCAAAAGACTAGCCTGCACTATTCTCATCCCGGGTGAGAATAGAGGTGGCCAAGATGGCCTTTTTTAACTTTGTTTTGGTCAATTTCATCGTCCACACTGATAGACAGTATTCAGAAAGAGACAGAGAGAGAGAGAAGAGGGGAGGAGTTGATCTTGCGAGAACTTCCGGGCGGGTGAGAATAGCCACTTTCTTAACCGACATGTGAGTGTGAGTGAATGTGTAGATAACCACATCAATTTCAAAAGAATCATAATACTACGAAAACAAGGAACCTTATTCTATCAATTTATAAGCTCCTTACATTATGAGACTTCTGATCGCTATCGAAACCACTGTCTTCCATGTTGTTGTCCATCTGTTCGTCAATATTTGTGTCCAGATGAGACTCATTATTCACGAAAAGCCCATGTTATCATTTCCTTTCTCTTCTGTATCTCAACTGTTTTTATTAATTTCTTTGGCTGGAGAGTCGATCAATCTGAAAAAAAAATATGCCAGGCAGGGACAGGGACGTACTGAGAATTATTATGTTAGCCAAGCCTAGCAAATATTCTACACTATAATATAATATTCTCAAATTTTTAACTAAATTCGGTTGATTTTTATATTCAACATATGAAGGCCAATTAGTAGGCAATATAAAGAGAACTAGAATCTATATTATGGGAATTGGAAATTGACCAAATTTGACATTAGTAGATTCCAACTGCATTTATTTGGCATCTTGAATGAAGATTTCATAAAATACTGATCAACAATAGGCTTAGTAGCAGAACAAGTCTATACTTTTGTAATATTAATGAGCAAAGCAAGTTATTTGGCAATCATCTACTTTTAATTTTTCTTAAAAATATATGTAATTTATAAAATATTATATTTGTACTTCTTTGAATGCTACAAATACTTGAAGTATTCAACCTCTAGCGTTCTATTTTCTTTCGTGAAATTAAGATTCTTATTTTATTTGTTTTCTTCGCATCAATATGGCGACCGTCTTGAGTCCGTTTGTCTACTGGGGACAGTCCAATGAAACTTTGTCTTTGAAAGTAGACCTAAGAAATGTTGAGGTAAGGTTGAATCCATTTGTACATCATTCTCTGTAAGCCAGCGACACTTTCCTGTTTTTCTTGGGGGAGGAGGGATGTCGTGTCTATAATCTTTCTTTTAGCTTTTTTAGCCGGGGACGGGGGATGTTGCAGTTGGTTGGTTGGTGGCGATTTTGTAGTTTCGTTCGTTAAAGTCAAGCAGGGGGGTTTCAGGGTGGCTTGCCCCCCTGACATAAAAAAAATATGGAGATGGGGGGTTCAGGGGGGCATGCCCCCCTGAATTAGGCTGAATTTTATCCTAATTTGATGTTTTGCAATTTGCAGTTAGGTTGCATCCCTGCTCTTTGTGTAGCCTAATTCAAAATAGATCTAGATCTAGATCTAGTATTTGGTCTTCAAGACTTCTGGATTTCTTCTCTGGATGTAAACAAATGGATCGTGGACTTTAACGAACGGAACTACAAGATCACCGATTTTCTAGATCTATTATAGATCTAGATCTATATCTAGATATCTAGATCTAGATATCTAGAATCTAGAAATCTAGATCTATAGGACAATAGGTCGTTCAGCCTCAGCTGCCCACACCTAAGACCTAAGAGCGAATTATCGCGAAGTCCTCTGACTGCTTTGAAATTTTCCATATAGATTCTAGATATCTAGACTCTAGATTCTAGATCTAGATCTAGATCTAGTGTTAGATTTTACTGGACGTTACAGATTCTAAATTTTGTGGTTAAGAAACCTTTACAAGTTAGGTTCCGATAGGTTTCCTTTGATGTTCGCCGAAACTATGTCAGATTTATAATAGAAGTTTTACAATAGAAATTACATACGATGACACGGAGAAAATGTCTGATTTTCGTTGCAACACACCAACTTATACAAAGCAGGGGCGGAACTCGTAGGAAATGTATGAATGACCAGAAAGTCACCAGGTCCTTGGTGAACAAGTCCAGGCTGATGAGACAAACAAAACGTAAATAACTTTCCATATGGGCATAAAAATAATAACATTTTGGTTACAATGGACAGCTAACGCTTGTAAGTTTTATAAAGGAAAGTGGCTATTCTCACCCGCCCGGAAGTTCTCACAAGATTTACTCCTCCCCTCTTCTCTCTCTCTCTGTCTCTTTCTGAATACTGTCTATCGGTGTGGACGATCAAATTGACCAAAACAAAGTTAAAAAATGATGTTAAAACACAAAAGTAAATTAAT
>NW_004797278.1:495604-497137 GCF_000002075.1 Aplysia californica | reverse complement strand
CCCTGAATTTTATCCTAATTTGATGTTTTGCAGTTAGGTTGCATCCCTGCTCTTTGTGTAGCCTAATTCAAATAGTATTTGGTCTTCAAGACTTCTGGATTTCTTCTCTGGATGTAAACAAATGGATCGTAGACTTTAACGAACGGAACTACAAGGGGAAACTGCTCCCCTTCTTCCATCACTGGAGCGTTCATTGAGTAGTGGCTGCATGTCCGCCTATGATGGGGAATTGCATTCTGAAGAAATGCCACTCCTGATCTGATGAGTGTTTGTTTGTGTAGGGCCATGCCATAATAACATGCCGACAGGGGAAAGGTGTGGAGAAGTGACAAGAGTGCATTTATACATGACGCTGGAGAGTAGCCATCGATCTACTGACCAGCGCGACGCCGGAGAATAGCCACTTGCTTTTATTTTTCCCCTATCTGGCGGTGGTGTGTAACTTCACGATTTAGCACCAGAAGCGCCAACAACCCTCAGACGCCTCAGTCACAACCAGATGTACAAGAAGGCGCATCTGGCACTGAACACAGTTGCCAGTTGCAACCATAATGACCATTATAACGTGCCGACTGGGCGTGATGCCGGAGAATAGCCACTTGCAAAATAGAAAATGACACCAATATTGTGACACTAAAACAGAGCTCTGTCGACTGCACTGTGCTGGGTTTTATTTTATTCATGGACCCGTCTCGAGCTCAGATTCTAAATAAAACAATTTTCTTGTTCATTTTTATCTGCTACTTTGTCTTTTCCACGAATTTGGACTAGCTAGGACCTACTTTAAATTCACTGCAAATGCCGCAAATTATTAGTTCATAAAATGAGATGTACGAGGATTTTTATACGAACTAAATTACAATAGAGAACTGGCTGCGTAGTAATTCAGTAGTATCTAAGATCCCACCGCTTACGATACCGGTTTGCTTAATTAATATCCTGTTGTTTTAAGAAAATAGAATTTTCACTATACAGTGTCACCCCTAAAATCCCACTTTGATTCACTCTGAAGGGCTACATTCGGCTAAGCTCCTGCATTTCAGATCATAATTTACAGAACAAAAACACAGCCGACCAACAAAGAGGGAAAAGTTGAGATCATTGAACAGCCCGTCACGTCAAAGATCAGCCACTCTTGTGAATGTGATCACATTTATTTAAGCATTGTAAAACTCAATGAAATGGTACAATGTTTGCATCAGACTGGATCACACCGAGGTGTGAACTGACCGACATGTTTGTTTACCTCAAACATCTCACTCGATCTGAGCTCTCCAGCTAAACCTAAACTTACATCACTCGCTGGGGTAGAGCCTACACATTCGCTCCAGGTGGGCTCACATCGAACTGTGAATTCAAACTCTTCCCTGACCATTGCAGCAGTTAATATATGAGCAATTGCCAAAACGTGAGACTCTCTTGAGACTCAGTGGTCAAAAAAAATTTTCTTACCAATTTGACTCTCTTTTCTGTCAGTCACAGATTGACATTTAGTGCTCATATTCCTAGAGTATCAGAGCAAGGAGATGTACG
>NW_004797278.1:492903-493486 GCF_000002075.1 Aplysia californica | reverse complement strand
AGAATTTCAACGCCGAGATGGTAATAGATATATCTATCCTCTATAGTGTGCTCAAATTTGAACGTTCTGTGTCAAGTAGATCATAAACGCACGACTACCCCCCTATCCAAAGCGGCTTCGCACGGAGACTGGCCATTTTCCCCTCACTCTCATGGCAAATGTGTGTGACCTACAAATCCTCGCATGACTATTCCGGGCCCATTCATTGGTCACTTGAAATAGGGCAATGGCGGGCGCGTGCATCCGGTTGTTTTTCTTTCTATTCCCCTGTTATATCGCAATGGGGGTATTCCGAGGCGAGGTTATCTCGTCTCGGGGTGTTCGCGTCTCAACGGGGAAAAATAATTTTTAATTGTACGGCATGCTAGATTGAATTAACTTATCTTTTACGGTTGGCATGGTCTAAAGTCAGCATAAAAAGCTTTGCAATTATTTAGTCACGCTGCTGACATATATTCTTAAAGATCCCATGTTGTGATACAACGCTATAAATAAAATGGACTCATCCCGACACCCCTTTTTCGCAAAATCGTAATATGTACACCAGAATTTTAATTATAACAAAATAACTACGAAATTGGTA
>NW_004797278.1:468338-492750 GCF_000002075.1 Aplysia californica | reverse complement strand
CTATATGTGGGTCATCCATATTTTGCCGACCTTTACAACCCCATAACTTTTTTATTTATGAACCGATTCTTAAAATTCAAGAAGCATAATTCTTAGAATTGAACATTCTTTCTTAGGTACCAAAAAAAAGGGCTAAAGTGAAAATTTAAATTTTCATTGGCATTGCTAAACAACTGGCTAAGCATAGAATTTGAGACTCACGATCGGACAAGTGAAAATAGCATGCTTCATGCCACTGTGGTTGGTCATCAAGGTTGACCACTCTTTGCTCACAGTAATATGTCATTTAAACCCATCCAGAGATCATATCAGTTCACTTTAGGGTGGAGGGAGACCATTTATACCGATTTTGGGCCTTAACATGGGTCACCTTAGATTCTTCCCTTGGTCCGTCGGCTAAGATTCCCTCGCCTAAGAAAAGATCTCACATTTTCTTTGCTCCCGAGCTACGGGATCTTAGAGACTACTTACTGTATTTGACATGTATTTTTAACAACACGAGGGGTGCCCCCCGACCAAAAAAAAACCCTAAGGACTTCAGGGGGGGGGGGGGATGGGAAGCGGGAGATGCAGGGTAAGAAGGTGAGTTGAGGGGGGTATAGCAATGCCAATCGTGCCCGTGTTCATGGCAAAATTTTTGCAGGTGTATTTTTGGACCAGATCGGAAGGTGGCTGACTAACTTCCTCAAACTTGTTCGGCGCTATTTCTATGAATCCCCGGTTGGTTATTCCAAGCCCGTTCATTGGTCACTCGAAGTAGGGTAATGGTAGGCGCACGCATCCGATTGGTCTTCTCTCTATTCCCCTGTAACATCGTATTGGGGATATTCCAAGGCAAGCATATCTCGCCTCAAGGTGTTCGCACCACAACCAGAAAAAAGGTTTTTAGTTGTACGGCATGTTAGATTGAGTTGAATTATATTTTATGGTTGGCATGGTCTAAAGTCATCAAAGAATGTTTTGCCTATATTAAGTCACGCTACCAACATATTGTTAAAGATCCCAAGTCGTGAAGTGAACTTTCGCAGAGGTGAACAACTTGTGTTTCGCGCGCTCATATGACCTTAGCAGTTGCGAGCGCCGTAAAACCTTATACTATACATACATAAAGATCCCATGTGGCACACCTCTATGATTGGCCCATATATATATGACGTATTTCCGCCATCTATTTTAGTCATCTTCCGGGGGTTCCCTCGCCAGTTGACTTGATCTCACCTTGGCGGGCCCACTTTGCCACTTAGCGTGCGATGAGCTACGTCATTAGGTTTTATCGCTGACTGCTTGGGTTATGTGTGCACGGGCGCTTGTGTCTTTGTGTGTGTGTGTGTGCAATCGCGCTCGTGTGTGTGAATGTGTTTGTGTGTATGTATGTATGTGTGCATGCGCTTGTTTGTTTGTGTGTGTGTGTGTGTACAACTTTGAGGAGAAGGTAAATTTATGGAACAAAAATTGCTGAATAACAGATAACACAAATCAATACAAAAACACAAACGTCGAGATCTAGTCAACAGTTACTGGCGAGGGAAACCCAAGAGTCTTGGGGGAAACCCCGGAAGACAACAAAAATAGACGGCGGAAGTACGTCATCTATATAGGGCCAATCACAGAGGTGTGCTAGGTGCTTGCTGTAGCTTCATGTAAGTAAAGTGCCCTCATCTCGACACCCTTCTTTCTCAAAATCGAAATATGTACACCAAAATTTTAAGTATAACAAAATAACTACGAAATGAATACATGTGGTAAATCTGACTACTGAAATGATTTCTCCACCCAAAAACACATTGAGTTGCCAAGTTTCTTTCAAACACTCCAAATAATTTCTGAGATTTCGTCGATTTTATGACAGAATCTGCTGTTACGTGGTCCACTTTTTAGGAGTTTTGTCGTATATGTCGATCATCCATGTTTTGCCACATTTTGCTACCCCATAACTTTTTAATTTTTTTTTACCGATTCTTTAAATTCAAAAGGCATACTTCTTAGAATTGAAAATTCTTTCTTAGGTACAAAATAAAAAAATTTCTAAAGCAAAAAATCAATTTTTCATTGGCATTGCTACCCTGTATATCACCATAATTGAATTTTTAGCACTTACGATTGATATTTTGTTGGGGAAAAAAAAAATTTGCAAGGGTTTTAGTGGCATTTCTGCCGCTAAAATTTACGGCAGGTTAGCCCCCTGAAACAGTGCATGTGCATGCAAATCTAAAAGAAATTTACCCAGTGCTGTTTTTATGATAATAAACCCATGAACCTATATAATATACTCGTGCGCATTGGCTGATTTGGAGATACTCTAGACCTGCCATCATACCTGATTGAACTTGATAAAATCTGAATTTTTTTCTTGAATTCCATTTCCGTCAAATTGTATGCAGCTTATCATAATGTTATGAAAATACACATTTTTGTTTCCATTTATTTTGCAGTAGTTGTGCAACTTTTAAATTGCTCAAAAATACACATTTTGCCATGCGTTATTTTGGGTGTATTTGCTATAGGCCTACACTTTTATTTGCCACACTCAGTTTATTATGTAGTCTCAATCTACTGGGTTCTGAAGACTTCAATTTTTTTCTCAAACTCCTATAATATTTGGGGGTAGGATTCTGGGGAAACTTCTATTTTTGGTCATGGAACGGTTTCCGGGTCAACATGTCTCTTATAAATTTCTGTCTTAGTGCAGGACTTCTTGTCAACTTCAGCTAAAATCTGATGCTTGGGCCTCTATCGTCAGACAATTAAGTATTAAGTTTTCTCTTGTCTGCCGTCATGAAAAGAACCTGGTATCAATAAAGGATAGACAGATGGATAGTACATGCACCTTGTTCAGCGTTAAAGCAAGAGGAAGCAAGAGATTGGCAGTGATGAGTCTTGCAGCTAAAATAAAATTGCTCTTCCTAGTGAGATTATGATTGTGACAATGTAATCCACATTGGTCAGAGCACGCCTCCAACTCTTCTTGTGTAATCCGTGTAATCACCTCCTGATCTTTACCATAACATTCAAACAACCACACATACACACACATGCATACAAACATAATTCACACACCATACAGCCCAATGCAGTACCACACTGTCTTTGATCACACCCCACCACCCATCCCTCCCTCACATGACTAGATTCTCCCATCTTTTATTCAACGATGTCCTAGGTGTCGTATAGTCTATGTTCCATGAACAGTGAAAAGACCAAGGGATTGCTTGATCTTTCTTCTGTGTTACTATACTGTTGTTCTGCACTGGCATACTTTGTTGCCAGCCAACTTGACCTCTGAGGCAAGGTCGAGCCCGGGGCTCACTACCTGCGAGCTCTGGACTTTGCTGACTAATGCTCGTCTGTAATGATATAAAGCAACATGCACTTTATTTTATTTTTCTGTCTCAAAAGTTCAGTTTAGAAATAATCAAATGATCACTCAGAGAGAAAGATCCATTGTACAATAGTATGAGTTTTATGTACTTGAGAAATAAATGATAACATGGTAAAAGAAGCCTTAAGTTTTCCTTCAAGCACTTCGTTGTTATCATACATATACATGTAATATACATTTATTATTTTCCAATTGATTGAAATCAGTGGACCAATAGATTTTCACTTTAGGTTCTAGGTCATATTTAAACTTTCCTACACTGATGTTTTTTAGATTAAACACAGATTTTTTAATGTTATTGTTGATTTGTTCTCGTTTTCCTATCAATGCTGGTATAAACTCTGGAATCCAGCCAGTGCAGGGATACCTTTCACTTAAGGCTATCATTTTTTTACCCTTTTATCTTTTTGACTTGAAGCATGTTTCTTATTATGTTTCCAGAATGTTGATGTGAGTTTAACGGAGGAAACTTTGGACTTCTCTTCTCAAGGACTTGGAGTTAAAGGGGTCAATAATTATGGCTTCCATTTGGACTTTTATTTACCAGTGGATCCTGAGGTATGAATAATTTGCACCAGATTTGCAGCGTACTTCAGTTAGGTTGTGTGAATATTTTTAAGATTACAAGTCAAGGTTACTTACACAAATAAAACATTAGACGGTATGGTAAAAATTACTCTCCAAAACTTTGTGTCTACAGTATTCATGAGCACTTCTAACTATTTCCCTGTTCAAGACAGGCTCATAAATTAGTCTCTCTCTCTCTCTCTCTCTCTCTCTCTCTCTCTCTCTCTCTCTCTCTCTGTCTCTGTCTCTCTCTCTGTCTCTCTCTCTCTCTCTCTCCCTCTCTCTCTCTCTCTCTCTCTCTCTCTCTCTCTCTCCCTTTTTTTTTTTTTAAAGGGATAGTGCGGCAAGTACAGAATTTTGGGATCGAGGCTTTGGGTTTCGCAGGGGAAAGTTGGAAGCACTCTCGGCACCCATCACAAATCCAGTAGTTTAGGCACCTTAATCAGAATGGCAGTAGTACAGGTCCAAAATAAGAAACTAGATCTAGATCTACCAAAAAAATTGTATTTTAGCCAATAGGCTTAGACCTCTGCGGTAAGAGCCGGTATGTCTTCGACAGGTCATGACAACGCGCCTAGCTTTTTTTTTACACGACAGGTCGTTAAAAAGTGCAGTTTTATTTACACAACATGTCATGAAAATAACGGCTGCCTTTCTGTAAAGCTACACTAAGGGGGCTCTCGTGGTCTAGAGGTTAAGGTGTTTGCCTCTCATTCAATATGTCCTGGGTTCAAATCTGGATAGCAACGGGAAAATTTTCTTCTCTAAAATTTTCTTCTTTCACATCCTTTCCTGCTCTCTGGCAATAACAATGTTCTGTAGTCTGCTTTCGTCTCCATTTTCTGCCCCCACCTCCACAACTCTTTTGCCCCCTCTTTTGGGCTCCTGACTCTTTCTGCAGCCTTTTTACTGCTGCTCCTTAGCTCCTTCTTACTGCTGTCTTTGAGCCACACCCCTGATTTAATGGTAGGAAAGATCTACACCTAGCCTTCTCGGAGAAGGGCAAAAAACCTTGGAGGTCCAGTGTGCTATTTGCGCATGTTAAAGATCCCCTGGGGGTCCAAATTGATAAGAGCAGGCTTCAGCCGCCACCCTGGCAAAATTCAAAATTTCCTACCAACTAAAAATGTGTCAGCCGCTCAAATGACCTTATACATTTGCAAGCACCATAAAACACTTACCAAAAAAATAATAAAAAGATACACTAAAAAGTTTACTTTGTGGTGGCTGTCACCAGAGAAGGAATGAGACTTTCCAACAGCCTCTTTTTCATGTGTGCTTAAGTCATTCTGCTATTTTGTTCCTATACATTCCATGGTCTGTTTGTTTCCAGAAAAGCCGCTACAGAAAGACAGATCTTGCTGTTGAATTTCAAATTGAAAAATCAGCAGGTGAAACATGGCCACGGCTCACAGCTGACAGAATGAAACTTCCTTGGTTAAAAATTGATTTTGACAAATTCCCTGTTGACGATTCTGAGGAAGAGAGTGACATAAGCAGCCCTGAGGTTTGTGAAGTGCCATCTTCTGGTATTTTGACAGGGACAGGGACGAAGAAAAAAAATTACATACCCTAAACATCTTCAGATTCAGTCTTTTATGTGCATTTTACTCAATGATTTCAGGCTGAAGAAGAACTTTAGATTTTCTTTATATGTAAATGTTAATAAGGGGAAATTGAGCTGTGAATAATAGACAGCTTTGTTTGACAAGCACCTGCCTTAAAAATGTTATACCTTGCAAAGATTAGATACTTAATTAATGCTCCTCTGAAAAATATAAGTATGCAGCATCTTTCCAGGCATATAACATTGTAACTTAGTACAGGCACACATAAAGCATAATCATGAAATATGAGAGTAATTATGCCTTCTGGGGACAAAAATTACACAGCGGTACTGAATATAAAATCATCTAACGCAGAATAGATGTCACTGACTACGAGAAAGCATACAAAATAAACGTCTGCTGTCATTTGTTTTGTTTCCTTTCTACAGCAAGCGCAGGAAGCTTTGCTTAAAAAAATCACCACAGAGTTTGGAAATGATTCTTCATCTAAAACAGAGAGTGAGTTTTTGTATGTGTTGTAATTCAAGTGGTGCATGAATATCCCACTAATTTGTTTGTCTTCTGCTAAAATGGTTGTTTTATGTTTTTAGGATATGAGTGTTAGTGTTAAATTTCTTTAAGTATGTATTAACATAAACACATTTCTTTTATTATTGGTAAAAAACTAAGAACATAATATACAGTCAAATCTGTGTAAAACGGCCGCCTATTGTCAAGGAGAAAAATGGCTGTATAACACAGGTGGCTGTCTTAGGCAGAACTGATCAAAAAGAAAAAAGCAATTCCTTCTCTTCTGAGGTCCAATGCGGGGCTGGTCTCAGGCTTTAGACTGCCGTGAGGCTAATTCAAAAGGGTTTTTGTTTTCTTTTGAAAAAGGGGCATGGGTGTTGTAAGAAGGGTTTTTTTGTCTGTTGTTGGTTTGTTTTTTGGTTAGCTTTCTTTTTGTTGCTGATTTTGTGCAAGGGTCAAACAAACTAAATACTATGTAAGTAAGACGATGAAGACCGAGTGCCATGGTAAAACAAACACACGGGTTGCCACCACTCGGAGAACGAGCTACGCTTCTGTCACAAGTTCACGTCATTGTCCATTGTTACTTTGTTAAAGATTAGGTAAACAAGACAGTGACGAGTCACCTCACACACGATTTGTGCATGAGGTGTGGGTGGGGCTTATGGGTTATGACGGATCCTGCTTCCCTCACCAGCAGTTGAAAATGTATTGTTAGGCCTGCCCATTGGTCAACTTTGGTAAACATTCACTGGAGGGACTAACAATAATGACAGGCGAATAGATTATGACAGCCCGTCCACAGCGTGAGGGGCAGATTCAAAAATTTATGACAAAGCGTCGGGCAATGAGTGGCCACACCTGGCCGCCTGAGGCAGGTAAATTTGACCGTGGGTTGATAAAATAAGGTGGCCGCGGCTGCATTGGACAGGTGACTGTTTTACACAGTTAAATTATGTAGAAAAAACGCTAGGGGGAAAATGGAAAGTGGCCGTTTGTACAGGTGGCCATATTATACAGATGGCTATCGTTGCAGGTTCGACTGTATATCCATTGGTTTAATTTAACATTGTTTTCTTTAAAAAATTGGAATAGCCTACGATTTTTTGGTTGGAAAAGATTTCGTTGGCCTTTGTCTTAGACTCATAAAAAGCTGACAAATGCATTATGTTTGAAACATACAAGTTGGATGGACATTATAAATAGCTGAAGTTGTAAGAAACTCTATATTTAGTCTTCTTGCCTGCTTTGGTTTTTCAAAGCATTGAATAACATCTGTTTCCAGCTGTCTGATGTAATGGATCTTAGAACAACTATTGAATATGAAAAGTAAAAGATGGTCGTTAGGAAGTAACTTATCGTTAAAGGCTTTTCCTGTTGGGATTTTTTGTGCTCCTAATTATCTAATAAGTAGATACCACGGTCTGAGATGTAGTGGTTAGGCGCTTCGCTATTGCACACAGCAGACCAGACCAGAGTTTAATTCAGTGTGGGGAGAATTTTATCGAGTATCTCAGTCTGTCAGTCTTTCTGCTGGGACGTTGTGTCACTCTCAGTCCGAGTTGACCCAGACAGGCAGGGTTGAGCCTGCTTCCTAATTGATTTAAATCAATCGTGTCGATGGTGGCATTAAAAACACATACAGATTTTTTTTTAATGGAAAAAATGAATAGATGTCCAATGTCTTCCATCATTATACCACTTCTGTTCTGCTACATGATTTTTTTTTTCAATGAATTCCAGTTAGTTTCAAATTTTATTAGCTCATATTGACACTCGTTTATTTGTCTTTACTTTTAAAGGATAACGTTTTTCCAAACTTATCCATCTGGGTGACTGCGAGGCCCGAGGGCCCCAAGAATTTGGGGAAAAAATCGCAGAGCCCCGGGAATTTAAGAAAATCTGTAAATTGCCTCGGGAAAGACTTGGGAAATTACATAAAGTTCTCAAATGTTTAAAAATCAAAGTTAACACCACAGGACAAAAAAACTGAACTTGGAAGCAAAATTTTAGTGTTTAGAATTTTGATTAGAGCTCTCTGGAAAGTGCGCTTTGGTGCAGGCATTGTATGGAATCAGGATCAATCATACTTTGTAAACCATGTTACTGAACCATGTGTTTGCGTTTCATTGGATGTGTGATTGTAAATTATTATTATATTTTAGCTTTCTGTTCAAGATTGGCTGCTTTTCAGTGTCAATGCATTTTGCCCTCCCACACTTCTTACAACTCTCACACGGAATAGGTCTACTTACCCATTCAAGTTTTGTTACTCTGCTTTGCGTTTCAGCAATAATTTTTGTCTTTCACGTTCATTATATGAATCATGACACCCAGACTGGTTTTTGACAGTCGATATTTTGGTTCTGGGCCTTTTGTCAGGCTCAAAGCTGGATTCATTTTTATATAGTTTATAGACCTATGTATATAGGAGAATATATGGTGGAGGAAATATAAATAAGAACAGATGAAATAAGATAAGAAGATAAGATAATACTTTACTTTATTATCCCGGGGGAAATTTCTCTTGGCTGTGCGGGACCGTAAAAACACATGCAGGTATACATATAAATTTAAATTATGTATTACTCTCATTAAAATTCAAGATGAAAAAAGAAGTAAAGCTGACAAAATGTACCTATCACTTCAGATGCACCATTCAACCACATACAGGAATTTAATTACAAGACCTTTAGAGTTATATAGATACAATACATACTCGAAAGAGGAATACACGTTGATGCTTATTCTGACAATAGCCTTATGCTAGATGGTAAATAACTTCTTTTATATCTTTCTTTCTTTGTTTTTAGAGGTACATATCTGCCACTGCGTGATCTGGACAATTTGCGTGGAAGTGTTGTTGACTGGATATAATGTACCTTTGTGAGTGTGTGTGTGAGTGTGTGTGTGTGTGTCTATATACGTACACATAATATACATAATATAACTAGATATGAATATATAAAGTATATATATATATATATATTGTGTCTGTGTGTTTGTGTATATATATACATAAATGGAGCATGCGTTGTCATTGTTATGTAACATGCCTCTGGTTTGGTTTTATTTCAGAAAACATGTCTCTGTCCCAGACCTATTTATTCCTGTACAACTTGTTCCAGTTTGTCGGCTACACCTACATTTTTGTCATCTTGTTGTATCAGTACATTAGGACTGGAGAATGTAAGTTTTGAATTTGTTTATTCCATAAATATCTGTATGTGTTCCTTACCCACAATGATGATAAAGAAAGTTTTGGTATCTGATGTTTGGGGCGTAGAGAAAGCGTGACTAATGCTTGTGGACATTTAAGTCAGTAGGCTCTTAGTTTGTCATGGTTTTCACGTCTATGACAGATTTTTGTATAATCTGCCTGGATAAATATCAAACATGTTAATGAGTAAGTCTAAGCATTGCATTCTAGTGACTTAGAGATGAAGCCAATTCACAAAATATTTGATGCATTCTTCAAGTTTCCTCAATGTCTATCCATCATTTCCTTCATACCTCTTCATCATTAAGCAGATTCTTTTAGACACTCCCCTGGTTTCCCTACCTATTGTTTGTGAACGTGTTTTAGTTGCATTATGAACCTGAACATTAATTGTGGTTGTTGCTGTTGTGTTTTGATACCATAATTAGTTCTGTAGTTGAAAAAAGATTAGTGGTTCTTTTACTTTCCGGAACAACTGCAAAGCATAATATTCTTTACACTTTGGAAAGGTGAAATACTTAACCCCTTGACTGCTAACCATATGCTAATCATATATATGCACCTCACATGCTCGGGAAAATTCCACTGTGTGCAAGACGTCACAGGTTACAATCCTTAATCGACGTTTGTTGGCTTATTGTAAGAGACAGGTCGATAAAACTTATACCAATAGAAAGAGAAATGAAGAGATGAATTCATCTGTTGGCAACAAGACCTGCTGAGAACAAGCCATTATAATGATATAAACAATTTGAAAGTACCGAGACTGAACAAGCACTCCGTCCACACAATGTGTGTAAGAAAGTTTACACACCTCGCTTTATTTTATTTATAACAAAGTTCGCACTTCCTATCAAACTATATGATAGAAAGAGAAATGAAGAGATAGCAAACAACTATAAAGTACTGAGACTGAACAAACATTCCAATTTTACACGTTGGCTCTGTTTCATGCAATGTGTGTAAGAAAAACAACGCACCTCGTTTTGTTTCAGGTTATAGAATCCACGCTTCCCATCAAATATTAAATAAATATTACCTCATAACTAAAACTGTAAGCTTTCAAGGGATTTCACTCCTTTATTCAAAAGATAAAAGAAGCTGAGATATCGATGAAACAAAACAGGAGTTTTAGCTGCTGTACGGGATACTTTTACAGAGCACTGGTCAACGGAGTCAAGGGGTTAATTTCATTCTTACCTTGAAATAAGTTTTTATTTCTATTGTGAAAATTGTACCCCTTTGAACTCTGTAAGGTTATATAAGAGGCAGGGCCTCCAAATTTGATCCTCGTGTCTGACAGAATCAAACTTCTCAGAACAACCTATGTTAAGAACATCCCATTTGGGGATTTGAATCAGGGCGATCCGCTCTGTAGTCCAACATGATACCAACTGAGCTAACATCAGGCCCTTTTGCATATATGTGTCTTTGATCTTAGTTCTTAAAATTCTGTACACAATGTAAGTAAAGCTTTCAATGGCTCTGTTTTATTCAACTTATGTTTCATGTTCTATTGTTTCCAGCTGCAAAGCAGGCTGCTTTCGAAACGACAGGGTCTCAGATGATGGTCTGTCAAATTATAGCAGTATTAGAAGTGATACATCCTATGATTGGTCTGATAAAGTCCAACTTCATTATGTCATTGGCTCAGGTAAGTCACTGTTATTTCAGTCTCAGGTAAAAAAAATTTAATGGAGATGAAAAACTATCATGTCAGTTTTTGTGATTTTAATTTCATTAATTTTTTTCAACATTCACCTCATTCAGTTTGTTTGTTTTTTTACTTAAAAGCTCCATATCATATAAATTGTTTTGTGGGATCGAACTAGATGTTCTGGAGATTGAGCAGAATGATCTTGTTTCACTCTGTTTTTCTCACTTGAAATCTGAAAATAAGAAGAACAAAACCAACATTTCACCCTGAAAGGTAATCTATAGTTTTCTTTAATCAACTTCCTTGCTGTTCAAAGCTCAGTGCGGATAATTTTCTGCTGAAATGGGAGTGGATGGAAAGTTTCCTGTTTTCTCTCAATATGGAGATTATATGGCTTAGACCTTGTAAATGAAAAGAGGGAGGAATTTATCCATACGCAAATTGAAGCAATTTGTCATTAACTGGTGTGTATTTTTTTTTTGGGGGGGGGGGTGGCAACACACCTGTTTTTAATTTTTTGACTCGTAGACGGATGACATTGGACAACTAAAAATATAAGCAAAAAGACAATATGAGTGATGTTGTGTAACACTTTTCACCCACACAGCGCGCAACACTTATCCCCACGGACCAAGATACGGGTGTGGTACACGCTATATCACACCCTCGCCGATCGACGTCCGGTGGGGAAAAGGAATGGCTTCTTACCATCGCCAATCGGCGTCCCGTGGGGGCAAAGTGTTAAATGAAAATGCAGTTTTTACTTAGTATAAAAGATAGAAAAATGTTTTATTACCCTTTGACCCTAAAATTCTATTTTAGCAAGACAGCTCTAATTTCCCTGTGCTCCAGGATCCTGCTTTAGAGGGATGGACAGCAGCCCTTTCCATTTGTACTGTTTTATTTCTATTCAATGTGAATGAAATAAGCTATTCAGTGCCAGATTGAAGAAAGAAGGAACCAAGAGTCTGTGTTATGAAATTTTAAGAAAAGAAATGTGTTTGACGCTGTTTGTGATGAGCTGATCAGTCCCAGCCATCAACATCAGGGATAGGTGCTCAGGTGTGGGGGGTCACGATAGGTTCAGGAGCTCAGGGCTCAAAGGGTTAAGTTAAGAGATATGAATTTCTTATAAAGAAATTGATGTGAGGGATTTCAAATGGTACTTGGCATCTGTTTGTAGCATTTTTTTAAAATCAATTTAGAGTTTTCACACGATAATAATTTTCAGCTGAAAAGAGGTTTTGTTTAATTTCTCATCCTCACTTTTTGGGGGGTTTTGTTACATATGTAGACTTTTTATCAAATCGTTTGTTCAGAATTCCAGAATATTGTTCGTCTTAAACACCAGAGGTTTGGGTTGAGTTGCTGACCAAATGTCAAGTGCCAACCATCCAAGTTTAAAAAGTTAGAAGTTTAAGACTGGGTAAATCTAATATGTATAGAACCAAGAATGCAATAAAATGGATTCTTTTGACAAAGTGCTTTTGCCTGTTTTATGTGAATAGTAGTCTTTACTATTTTTGTTCAAACGTTGTGACTCACATTTTTTACCCCCTTTTTTTTTTTACACCCCAGGTTATGGGAAGAAATTTGATTCTGTTTCTTCTGGTGCTGCAAGAGCCTCGTTTACAAATTTCTCCTATGTGCTGGTACCTCTTCGTTGTGTGGTCATGTGTTGAAGTTATAAGGTGAGATGTTAAAAGTAGAGAAAAGAAACTCTTTTTTTTTAACCAGTAAAATCAGGACTTGAAATTTTATTTCATGTAATAATCAAAAACATTTATTACACATTCACTATAAGGTTGTCTCCCCATCAGTCTTTAATGTCACAATTAGCTGCAATTTGCTATCACTTCTGCGAATATATAGCAAGAATAGTGCCAGTTGTCAGTGTGTTCCAGTGAAAGGGCTAGGATAATTGCTTATTCCACAAGGGGATTTCAGCTGTTTCGACTACTGCTTTCCCTCCTTTCTCCACCAAATAAGTGTCAGATAACATTAGGTCTAGAATTATATTTCAGTATTTTAGAAAATCCAAACCTTACTGGTGCAACTTTGAAACCTGTTTGCATCTGTTATAATAGCTTACAAACCATCTATATTGTATATTTTTGCTCTGTGAACACCTCCACATAGATCTGACATAATGAATAGGTCCTGCCTTACTTTGCCTATCAAAAAGAGAAGTGCAAACCTGCGGTGAAACATTACGCACATACTAGTGGAACAGGTTTATAAAGATGGCTTGTATTTGTGACCTGCATTCTATTTGATACATTTTTAACAACTTTTTACATTTACTTTTTGCTCTTCATGCATACTTCTCTTATGAAGCTTCTAAGTTCCTCTGCACGCCCAGCTCCATTACCATTAAACACTTTGGTAAAAAATTATGAATGTAAATACTCTTATTTTCATTCACAGATATCCATTTTACCTACTGCAAATAGCAGGACTAGAAATCAAAACTCTAACGTGGCTGAGGTACACAATATGGATCCCACTCTATCCCCTGGGTATTCTGATTGAAGGTAAGAATAAAGGACCCACTTTTATTTTCATGACAAATCACAGGAGTTACCAAACAGCAAGAGATAATGTAAGTTTGACCGTGATCATGTCCATTTCAAAAACAACATCAGCTCGTATTTCTATTCAACTCTAATGGGAGAGCAAGTTTATTATTTTCCACTTTGAAGAGATCTAGATCTAGTAATTATTGATACTAGTTGAAATTATAAGTTTGGCATACACTGTGATTTCAATTCTCCAAATCATGATAATATAAACAATAACTTGTGGACACAAGAAAATAAGTCTTCAAATAACAAATGATTCTTCTGTAAATGTGGTTCTCATAATTGAGGAGTCAGATGCAGGGAGAGATGAGCTTATCGTCAGTGCCGCAAGCAATCCACTGAAGTCTGTTTAGGTACTGTTTACATCTGAGAGAGAAAACTACTTTTTGTTGCATTGCTCCTATTTTAAAAGTTATGGAAAGCAAGAAAATTTTGAGACTTGACTAAAGTTTTAAACTGCATTTTGATGATGTTGAAAGGTGGATCTTTCATAGAGCTTTGACAGGGTGTAAAAATGTACGAAAAGTCTCAAAATTTGAACTTAAATGGTTTGCTTGCGGCAGCGACATTATTCCAAGATAAAAAAGGATTAAAATAAATAGGAACTGTGAATTTTGCTTACCTCCAGAGTTGGACAGCTGACAGGAAAACATAGAAGACAGTGATTCGGAAGGCTGTAGATGAGAAAGAAAGAAGAAGACTACCTTGCTATATTTCTGAGCATCTTTTTATTGAAATGATAAGAATACAAAATACAGAACCAAAATTATGGTTCTCAGTCCAACTGTTTCAGTCATATGAACGTTTGAAGACATTGAAAAAAAAATTGTTATTAAGTCGCGAAGCACTATATCCATCCTGCTAGTGCCGCAAAGAGAAGTGCACACTCAGAGGTCTGTGCCAAAAGTTGGATACTTTATAAATAACTAAAATGGTAGTCTTCTTCTTTCTTTTTGACTACAAAGTTTGTTCATATCTTTGTTGTGTATTTACTTCAGAAAATGTTTGGTGTTTATTTTTCAGCCACCATTGTTGTTATGTCCATCTCCTTTTTTGCCGAGACTGGATATTTCAGCATTGAACTACCTAACTCTGCCAACTTTGCATTCTACTTCCCCTACTTCCTGGCAACATATTTAGTCTTAATGGCTGTGGGTAAGTTGCACCATGTTTCATATTGAGAAAAAAACAGAAATGTTTCCCTTAATTAATTCATATCTGACTGCACAGAAGATGTCTTTGAGCCTCCTAACCACGTTGCCACTCATTACCTCTTTTGTATCAAAGTTCTTTCTTTTTTTTGGTAACTACCCAACTATAGCACGTCAAAGTTAACATACCAGTATATATATATATATATATATATACACAAATATCAAATACTGTCGAATTTCAAGGGAGCCTGAAAAAAAATTCCATTTGAGACATTTTCCATCTTGAACAGGGGAATTTATGGAGAGGGGGTTTCAGAGGCCCAGCTGATGGGATCAAGGATTACTTGTCTTGTCAGCAAGCAGTGGTCAAAACCTCACACCTCTTAAGTGCCATCCTTATAATGAAATTATTCTTTTCAAACAATAAGATTTGTGTAACCTGAGAGCAAACATTGACCAACCTTACCCATATGACATACAAGGTCTTGGATAACCCATATGACATACAAGGTCTTGGATAACCCATATGACATACAAGGTCTTGGATAACCCATATGACATACAAGGTCTTGGATAACCCATATGACATACAAGGTCTTGGATAACCCATATGACATACAAGGTCTTGGATAACCCATATGACATACAAGGTCTTGGATAACCCATATGACATACAAGGTCTTGGATAACCCATATGACATACAAGGTCTTGGATAACCCATATGACATACAAGGTCTTGGATAACCCATATGACATACAAGGTCTTGGATAACCCATATGACATACAAGGTCTTGGATAACCCATATGACATACAAGGTCTTGGATAACCCATATGACATACAAGGTCTTGGATAACCCATATGACATACAAGGTCTTGGATAACCCATATGACATACAAGGTCTTGGATAACCCATATGACATACAAGGTCTTGGATAACCCATATGACATACAAGGTCTTGGATAACCCATATGACATACAAGGTCTTGGATAACCCATATGACATACAAGGTCTTGGATAACCCATATGACATACAAGGTCTTGGATAACCTTTCCATATATATTATTGATAAGTGCAAAAGGGTCTATGCTTTGTCTTTTCCAATAGAACATAAATTCTTTCATGTGTGTGATGGTCATGCTCTTCTTCATTTGCAGCTGTATCTTTTATATATGTGTATTTGGAGGGAGGAGGGGGTAAATGATTATCATTTGTTCTTCTGATACTGATAGCATGAGTTCTTTTACCTCTCTAATGTTGTTGCAATGTGCTACATTTTCAGTGCACATAAGGAAAACTATTACTGATAAGTTATGGCTACTCAAGTACAGTCAAACCTGTCTGAGATGACCTCCCATTATCGAGAAGAAAAGTGATCATCTTAGACAGGTGGTAGTCTTGATCAGTGTCAAAATAAAATTATTTTAAAAACACTAAAGGGGGAGGTAGGAAGTGGTCTTTAAAACAGGTTGGACCGTATATTTTTACATGTTTTTCAGAAGATTGTAGATTACAACTTTTTTATTTCAGGTGGCACAAATAATCTGAGTCACATGCGCAACCAGCGGCAGAAGCAACTGTATGGAAAGAGCAGCTCAAAGTCAAAAGTGAAGTCATCTTGAGATGAGATCACAAGTATTAAATTTGCAGATTAATTAAATCCTTCAATCTTTTCCAAGTCTGATTGTACAGTGGTCTCTGCTTAAGAGCATTGGGAGACCAAACAAAAAAACAGGCTTTTATGCAAATTATGGTTTTAGCCTGATTTCATGGGCCCCATTCAGCCTTCAGCTCCTACTAGGTAACCCCCTGGTTTCCAACCTTGCTCTCAGTTGAAATATGAATCATGGGCAATCCTTTGGCGAAAGGAGCGATGTTTGGAGTTTTGAGAAGTTGAGTTTTGTAGGATGTTTTTTTTACCACATGGGAGGAACAGACTGCTGGACCAGTTTTGAAATACTACTAAACAGTTGACCAATTTTGGCATATCTCAAATGTATGCTTAGACATACTGTGTTAGTATGCATTAAATTTTGCTGTCCACAAGTCCATACATACCCTGCCCCCACCATCCCACTATGCACTCGTTCTACCCCGTTTCCTTCAGTTTGATTAAAAATAATCGGCCGAACAGTTACATCAGATCATTTTTATCTGTGTACCAATATATTTGAAAGTGGACAGTGCCATTTAGGACAGAAAGTAGATGAAGGGTGTGAGACTGTCAGTGTTTTTCCATTCTTTCTTTCATCCCATATATATCTTGTTGAATGTCGCATTATAGTATGTATTTGCTGGCCTTGAAGCAGACCTTTAGGCGAAAAAAAGTTATTTCAGTCAACTCAACTAGGTTTAACGGCAGATTCTCATTTTTAACAAGTCCTTAGGCATGTAAATTATAGAGAAAAAAATCTCTTACTTGGTCAAATCAGGCTCTCAGGTGAACCAGTTACACATTTTGTTCTTAGCTGGAGACCACTGTATCTTGTGACATTCTTCTTTATGTCCAAGATGTGAGTAGATAAGTATGCAAAGAGAGTCTCTTGTCCTTTATTTAAAATTCTTCGAGCAAAAATTCTGCTCACTCAGACTTTGAAATGGATTTTTCTGTTTTCTTTTTCCTTGTTATTTTTCTGGGATATATGTGTTTGTGTTTGTCAGTTAAGCATGTTGACATAAATGTCAAGAGGATTTACTCAGATTTTGCAAAGACTTGTGGACCTTCTACTGATGTCATTGCGTGCTCAACATTGAGAAAAAGAAGCCCAGATCAAAACATGACGTACCAAGTTGCAAAATAACTTTCCATTTTTTTTACTTGTGTCTTTCCCATGCTATTGTATGTTGAGTGGTCGATGTATGCTGAAGAAGGCAGGATGGGCTACTGTGAGTGCTTGGTCTGATGAGTAACAAAGAGCATGTAGGTTGTCAGTTTTTGAAGAAAAAAAAAGTCATTTCAGTGAATGTTGTCTTGGTTGGGTTTTTTTACTTCCATTTTATGCTACAGTGGAGCTTGATATCGGTTGGCATTATCAAGGTCAATGTGAACAGCTCTTTCACTACAAGTGATAAAACCCTCCCCTGCCTTTTAGGCCTCCCTTTCAACCCTCTAGAGTGGGAACCTCACCGGCCAGTCTAGACAATCGTTTTTATTGGCTGCTTGCTTATAGCAGTGGAAGGTAGGAGTTTTTCACTGGTCATGTGCAAGTGATAGATCTCATTTGTTTATTATTATGGGCTTATTTAAAGATTCCAGTTGTTTTGTGCCATAAGCAGTCGTCAGATCCATTTTCTAGTCTGGCTTTGGCTTTTTTTCTACCACCCTTTGCTCTATGGCTTTTTCTTATCTTTCTTGTGTTATCTACTGTTTTCGTGTATGACTTTTGTGGTTCTGAGTTTTAAGAAAGATTTTCAATTCCACCAATTGATTTGTTTCAGTTCATTTATGGATTACCATATTTAAGACATTCTTTATTATCATCAATTTCATCTTATGGTACTAACAAAATGTACTAAGCCTTTGTATTCCAATAGATTTCAAAGTTCTATGGTCCTTTCATAACTGAATCTGTTTAGCCCACAGTCTGTTGTTTTTGTGGAAATTTTACCTTGTATTATGGCTTATTATGCGTATTGTTTACCAAAGACGTTTCATTTTTTTTAAAATGTTTTTCCCTCTGTGGCATATTTAGCCGAATCTTCCTCCTAAGTTTTAATTCCAAACTCATAATGGTACAGGCTGAATATTTGTAGCTGACCCTTTTTATTTGAAAATTACTTTTGTCTGGCAGAGGATATGTAGTGATAGGTTTACTTTCCCTGTCCTGTCGATGTCAATCTTGGTTCTGAAAACCACAACTATTTGTGCAAGTGTAGTACGGTACTCTCTAGTTCTCGCAGCAGGCCACAGACGTGAGGCTGGGAACTTCTGATAATGTCCTTGACAAGAAAAGCCTACTTACTAATAAGGAGTAGGACTTTGATAAAGGGCATGTTGTGAAAAATCTAAATTATATATTTTTTAATTTTTTTTTGGGGGGGGTGTTTGATTTTTCTGGAAATTGTATACTTTATGAAAACATGTTTAATCTTGATGAAGGAATTACCCCATCTTCATGACGGTCAACCTAAGTTGTCATTTCTCTAATTTTCTGCCAGTCCAAGTGACTCTATTCAGTTATTTAGTGGTTTGCAGAGTATCTTTTGAGCTATCCCCCCCCCCCCCCTCGTATGAACATGACATGCAGTTGTCACTTTGTTCAAGCCCTCTAAAAGCTTTTTCCAGTTGTGTAAAAGAACTGCACTGTCATAATATCATTATTTAGTGAAGGTGTCATTTTTGTCTTGAGAATCAAGAGTTCCTGTTGCATTGTCAAATTATCTAAGAACCAAAGACTTGATGATAAAATAGTTTTTCTGGTGTGATTTCGCAGTTCTCAAGGAGGCATAAAAATGAGAGATGATATTTATGCTAAATGATTTAAGTATGTTCAGCTCATAATTTTTTAATGATAGCTTGAAATTCGTAATAAGATAGGAATATTTGCGTTTTGTATTATTTCTCTTACAAAAGGTATTGTATGTGTAGACTCCTTGCCAATATGAAATTCATACTCATTTTGTCACCGAAGAGTGTTTCTGACAAGTTTTGTTGGCTTTTTTCTGCACTGAAGCATTAATGAAAGCCTATCAGTATCAGCAGCAAGATTTATTGAAGTGGTTAACACTGCAACAGTTTTTTCCTCTTTTTCTCTTTATATGAGGACCTGAGTTTGTTTATTAATACGTCTGACTGCGGTAGGTCGTTTTATATAAGATTTTTTTTTTTCATTTAGTGAAACCTAATATATTCCTTTAAAAAATGTATGAATAGTTTGAAGGTTTTCAAGTACATTTAGAGTAGAAGAATATTATTTACCAATATGTTGGGGCTTGTTCATCTTCTTCATTTTTATTTTAATTTAATGGAAAGAGAACAATATCAAAGTAGTAATTGTTGGACTTGTTAGTTTTACTTTACAGATGGCAACGATTTGTAAAACAGTGGTGATGATTATTTTTTTCCTCTCTCTTAGATCATAGAACCGTGTGTGTACCAGTACCTCATGTAGACAAGAATTAAATTTGACAGTAAGATTAGTTAGAATATCTCAGTGAAAAGAAGTTAAAGTGCTGCAGGAAGTACTGCTATCTTTTTTTTTTTATCTTTTGTGTTCATGATCATTTATATTATATTATTATTATGCCCCTTCCATATGACTAGGTTTTATGATTACAGAATAAAAAAATACTGAACAGAGTTCTTTTGTTATTGACTATGCTTATGTTACTTTCACTCCGCGACCCCTTTTACCTGCGTGCACTCTCTGCCTTTCACCCCTCTATACACTGACTCACACCTCAGTATGCGCCGGAACATTAAGGATAATCTAATATTAATCTGTTATTGTCGTCGTCTGTCTTTGGTCTACATGGTGTTGGCTCTGTGTGTGTGTGTGTGTGTGTGTGTGTGTTTCTTTTGTGTTATTTTGTGTGCAAAATCTTATTTTTACCTTTACGACTTTACGAGGTTGACCAGGTAGTCTTTGGCTTTCTAACATCGTGGTGTCCAAGCTACTGAAGGAAAAGACCTCAAAACTTTAAGTCTTATGTAGAAGGTGCTTGATCCTGCCTGCCTCAGTAGTGGAGATGTGAAAACTGAAATAACCTTGGAAGTTCCAGCTTTACTGTGCAAACTGTGAGTTTGTAATGGTATACTTATATACTCATTATCTTTGGTATGCCACACTCTTCGACCTTGAGGGAAGGGAAAGCAGATGTGGTTATTGTGTCAGGATATTGCACACACCCTCTCCTTGTGCTCCCCTCACTATTTCGTACTATGAACTCCTATTGCATGGTGATCAGCTCTGCATTATTGTATTTTTGCATTAAGTACCAGTATCACTCATGTCAAAACTTGTAAAACATATGACAATCATCATCATCCAGTGCCTTGCCGACTGGCGTGGGCAATCATGGACCTTCACTTCACTCTCTCTTGGGTTGCAGTGATAGTGTCTTGGGTTGCAGTGATAGTGTCTGTCATTCTTGCTGTTACCAGCCATGTTGTCAACCTGTCCAGTATCTTTTCCCTCTCTCTGCCTCTGCCTCTCTTTCCATCAAACTTGCCTGTTGCTACAATATTATTCTCCAATGCTTCTTTCCGCATTGTGTGTCCAATTAACCTTGCCTTTCGTATTCGTATTATATTCGCCATAAGCTGTCGTCTGCAATTTGCTTCAACCAAGACTTCTTCATTTGTTTTTCTAGCTGTCCATGGGATATGCTGCATGCGTCTTATGAACCACAACTCTGTCACTTCAACTTCAGTTGTTCTTTCCATCTGTCTATTTATTGTCCAGGCTTCTCACCCGCTTTATAGGATGGCTCGATGTGACTTTTCAGTACTTTTTATTGTTACCAGTGACAAGTTGAAGTTTGTAAGTAGGCCTATCTGTTTCATTTTGTGGAAGGTTGCTTTTGCTTTGGCAAATGCGGTTTTTAATTTTGGTGTGACATCTCTCATCTGACAATACGAATGCAAAAATTTTTTTTTTTAATTCAGCCATTGTATTTGTATACTAATAGATCTACTTGCAGCTGGGGGGGGGGAGCACTTCAACTCAAGTGTATTATAACATGTGAACTGAACAGAATCGTTTGACTTAACAAATGTAAAGAAGAAAAGGTGCTGGGGCCTGAAAAAAAAGATCAACTTAACCAAATATAAACTCGAGTGACTTCAACACAAGTGAAGTCTGCTCACGGATGATTGATGACCATAATGAAAGTGGCCAAACTCTCTCTCTCTCTCTCTCTCTCTCTCTCTCTCTCTCTCTCTCTCTCTCTCCAAAGAACGCTAAGAACCCTGGAGACAAAAAGGCAGTTTCTAAGGCAGATCCAAAGGGCACCACTCAGCTCGTAGTCCTACTCTTATCACTTGGCGTCCTGTTTGGTTTCTATTATTTTTTCTTTGTGTGTGAGTTTAACGGCGCTCGCAACTGCATAAGGTCATTATTATGAGCGCACGGGACACATTAAACATTGTTAGGTTGTTGTTTTTTTATTGATTGTGAATTTTGCCCATGTGACGACCGAAGTCTCCTCTTATCGATTTTGGACCACCAAGGGATCTTTAACGTGCGCAACTTGTGCACGGGACCTCCGAGATTTTTCGCCCTTTTCCTAAAGGCTAGGTGTTAGAATAGTTAGATCTTACCTATCATAAGATCAGGGGTGTGGCTGAAAGACAGCAGTAAGAAAGAGCCAAGGACTAGCTGTAGAAAGGCTGCAGAAAGACTCAAAGAGTCAGGGGCCCAGAGGAGGGGACAATTTAATGAGAAGGGGGGAGGGGGCAGAAAGTGGAGACGAAAGCAGACGACAGAACATGGTTTGAGAGTAGGAAAGGAGGTGAGAGGGAAATTGTCAGTCGCTGTCCAGATTCAAACACGGGAACTATTGAATGAAAGGCAAACACCCTCTAGATCACGAGAGCCCCCCCCCCCCCCCCCCCCATTAGTTTACTGGCTTATTATCTACATGTGCGAGGGGCATGCCAAAAGTTTGTTTTTTTACCTGACTATGAACTAATAAAGGTAGAAAGCTAAAAGTAGGGATGAAAGCCAATAACCATCTGCCTAGAATGTGTGTACATTTTGGGGAATTTTCGATTGCTGGTTTTAACACAAGCGCACCGTTAGTGAATGGGGGTATGTTCTCCAATTTCGACATAAAAATGGAGACAATTGAGCACAGGGCAATAATAAAGTTTTTATTCTTGCACAGCAAGCAACTACGGAAAATTTTTACGGAGATGTATGCCGTATATGGAACTGACTGCCCATCCTAAGCTGTGATTAAATTTTGGTGTAAACAATTCCAGCGCAGATTCGTGGACATTGAAGATGACCGCCGTGATGGTCGCCCAGTGATAGCAACAACAGAAAAGAATTTGATGAAAATCAAGAAACTTGTGTTGTCTGATAGTCGAACATTTGAGCAGAGAAACTACGTCTCTAGCATTGGGTCAGTTGAACGAATCTTGAATGAACATTTGAATATGACCAAGGTTTCTGAGAGATGGGTCCCATGTTTGTTGACTCCTCCTCAAAAAGTACAATGTGTGGATTTTTGTCAAGAATTGCCTGGTCTGTATGAAAAGGATGGAACAAAATTTTTGAAAGACTTGTAACCATGGATGAGACGCGGGTCCACCACTGCGATCCTGAGTCAAAATCTGCATCAGTGCAGTGAAAATCGCCCTTGTCTCCAACACCAAAGAAGGCAAAGGTGCAGTCATCAAGTGGAAAAGTGATGCTATCAGTTTTTTGGGGACCAAGAAGGGGTGTTTATGACAGACTACATGTATCTTGAAAATGGACATACGATCACCCGAGACCATTATTCTAACCAGCTAAAAAAAAATACGAGTCTATAAAAGAAAAACGCAGAGAAAAGATCCGAAAAGGCATTTTGCTGCTTCAGGACAACGCGTCGGCACACAATTCAAGAAAAGCCGCCGAAACTGCGTGATAAAGTGGCTATGAAATTTTGCCACACCCCCCTATTCTCCAGATGTAGCCCCTTCCGACTTTTTTTTATTCTCCAAACTGAAAAAGGATCTAAAAAGAAGTCATTTTGCAAGGGATTATGTGGTGGAAGAAGCAGTAGATCTAGAAGGCTGGATTCCTAACAAAGACTAGCATCTGCGTTTGTCGCGCCCGCGATGTTTGCCATGTTCTGGTCCGCGAATCGCGGCCGCGATGTTTGCATTTTTCAAAGAAACAAAAACAAAACCGCTGCGGGGGAATTAAAAAGAAAAAAAAAAGAAAGAAGAGAAAAAGAAACCGACCTTTTTTGCTTTTAGAAAGAAAGTTTATTATCACTTCAGCTTCACTTTGTCTCTTTCTCACTTGTTGACACCACATTGATCTGTTATTTTTTACTTGAAGAATATAAGTACATCACATACTATTTATATTGCTGTTTCTCTTTTATTTTTCCTTCTTTATTGTGTTTTAATTTGTTGGTGTTCTAATTTTTTTTCTTGTTATTGTTCTGATGTGTTGTTTTACTATTTTTTATAGCATAATGTTATTTAATTTGATGTTGTTCCTATCTTTTTAAAGTATATAAATGAGTTACGTTAGAGCGTGTCTCCACCAAAACCGAACACTGACATTGGCAGCCCCCTTGTGTGTGATTTCATAATTTACATGTAATATCCTGTGGGGCTACTTTTTCTGGAATTACTCACGTTTAGGGTTAAAACGGCCAATTTTCGGATAGGTGGACACACGCACTTATTTGTTAATTTCTGTGGTTGTTTATATGTGCTGTTCTAATTTTGATTTCATTCTGTTGTGAAACCTTTATTTTTCACATTTTACACTCTGTGTGGCTACTTCAATAATATTCTGGATTCTGCACATGAATCTGTTTAGCCCAAAATATGTCTGTCTTGTAGTGTATTCTACAGTCTGTTATTTTTTAGTCCGTTAGTCGCGAGAAGGTTCAACGTGAACAGACACACTGTGTATGCCACACGGGATCACATGGCAACGATATGATCCCAAAAGAACAGACACAAGTGAGTAGGACGCAGAAAGACGAAACGGAGGGTGGAGTGCCACTGACTGTAGTGTCTTTAGGCCATTCCCAAAGGAGAGACATTTCTCGTCCAAGCATAGTAGAATTGTAAATGGGCTGACTCATGTTACGCTCATAAC